>NW_026090245.1:0-14594 GCF_024586455.1 Bactrocera neohumeralis
GTATATAGAAGAATATCGACTTTATACCTAAATATAAGAAGGTGGAATTCTTCCAAATGCACTGCCGTTATGGCTTTATATCCACTTCAGTAAGATGAAGAAGGTTAATTAACTTAAATAAGTGAAGGAAATGATTTGACGAAACTCAATATCGATTGCTAAATGTGTATATAGAAGAATATCGACTTTATACCTAAATATAAGAAGGTGGAATTCTTCCAAATGCACTGCCGTTATCGCTTTATATCCACTTCAGTAAGATGAAGAATGGTTAATTAACTTAAATAAGTGAAGGAAATGATTTGAAGAAACTCAATATCGATTGCTAAATGTGTATATACAAGAATATCGACTTTATACCTAAATATAAGAAGGTGGAATTCTTCCAAATGCACTGCCGTTATGGCTTTATATCCACTTCAGTAAGATGAAGAAGGTTAATTAACTTAAATAAGTGAAGGAAATGATTTGAAGAAACTCAATATCGATTGCTAAATGTGTATATACAAGAATATCGACTTTATACCTAAATATAAGAAGGTGGAATTCTTCCAAATGCACTGCCGTTATGGCTTTATATCCACTTCAGTAAGATGAAGAATGTTAATTAACTTAAATAAGTGAAGGAGATGATTTGACGAAACTCAATATCGATTGCTAAATGTGTATATAGAAGAATATCGACTTTATACCTAAATATAAGAAGGTGGAATTCTTCCAAATGCACTGCCGTTATGGCTTTATATCCACTTCAGTAAGATGAAGAAGGTTAATTAACTTAAATAAGTGAAGAAATGATTTGAAGAAACTCAATATCGATTGCTAAATGTGTATATACAAGAATATCGACTTTATACCTAAATATAAGAAGGTGGAATTCTTCCAAATGCACTGCCGTTATGGCTTTATATCCACTTCAGTAAGATGAAGAAGGTTAATTAACTTAAATAAGTGAAAGAAATGATTTGAAGAAACTCAATATCGATTGCTAAATGTGTATATACAAGAATATCGACTTTATACCTAAATATAAGAAGGTGGAATTCTTCCAAATGCACTGCCGTTATGGCTTTATATCCACTTCAGTAAGATGAAGAAGGTTAATTAACTTAAATAAGTGAAGGAAATGATTTGAAGAAACTCAATATCGATTGCTAAATGTGTATATACAAGAATATCGACTTTATACCTAAATATAAGAAGGTGGAATTCTTCCAAATGCACTGCCGTTATGGCTTTATATCCACTTCAGTAAGATGAAGAATGTTAATTAACTTAAATAAGTGAAGGAGATGATTTGACGAAACTCAATATCGATTGCTAAATGTGTATATAGAAGAATATCGACTTTATACCTAAATATAAGAAGGTGGAATTCTTCCAAATGCACTGCCGTTATGGCTTTATATCCACTTCAGTAAGATGAAGAATGTTAATTAACTTAAATAAGTGAAGGAGATGATTTGACGAAACTCAATATCGATTGCTAAATGTGTATATATGTAGAAGAATATCGACTTTATACCTAAATATAAGAAGGTGGAATTCTTCCAAATGCACTGCCGTTATGGCTTTATATCCACTTCAGTAAGATGAAGAAGGTTAATTAACTTAAATAAGTGAAGGAAATGATTTGAAGAAACTCAATATCGATTGCTAAATGTGTATATACAAGAATATCGACTTTATACCTAAATATAAGAAGGTGGAATTCTTCCAAATGCACTGCCGTTATGGCTTTATATCCACTTCAGTAAGATGAAGAATGTTAATTAACTTAAATAAGTGAAGGAGATGATTTGACGAAACTCAATATCGATTGCTAAATGTGTATATACAAGAATATCGACTTTATACCTAAATATAAGAAGGTGGAATTCTTCCAAATGCACTGCCGTTATGGCTTTATATCCACTTCAGTAAGATGAAGAAGGTTAATTAACTTAAATAAGTGAAGGAAATGATTTGAAGAAACTCAATATCGATTGCTAAATGTGTATATACAAGAATATCGACTTTATACCTAAATATAAGAAGGTGGAATTCTTCCAAATGCACTGCCGTTATGGCTTTATATCCACTTCAGTAAGATGAAGAAGGTTAATTAACTTAAATAAGTGAAGGAAATGATTTGAAGAAACTCAATATCGATTGCTAAATGTGTATATACAAGAATATCGACTTTATACCTAAATATAAGAAGGTGGAATTCTTCCAAATGCACTGCCGTTATGGCTTTATATCCACTTCAGTAAGATGAAGAAGGTTAATTAACTTAAATAAGTGAAGGAAATGATTTGAAGAAACTCAATATCGATTGCTAAATGTGTATATACAAGAATATCGACTTTATACCTAAATATAAGAAGGTGGAATTCTTCCAAATGCACTGCCGTTATGGCTTTATATCCACTTCAGTAAGATGAAGAATGTTAATTAACTTAAATAAGTGAAGGAGATGATTTGACGAAACTCAATATCGATTGCTAAATGTGTATATAGAGAAGAATATCGACTTTATACCTAAATATAAGAAGGTGGAATTCTTCCAAATGCACTGCCGTTATGGCTTTATATCCACTTCAGTAAGATGAAGAAGGTTAATTAACTTAAATAAGTGAAGGAGATGATTTGAAGAAACTCAATATCGATTGCTAAATGTGTATATACAAGAATATCGACTTTATACCTAAATATAAGAAGGTGGAATTCTTCCAAATGCACTGCCGTTATGGCTTTATATCCACTTCAGTAAGATGAAGAAGGTTAATTAACTTAAGTAAGTGAAGGAAATGATTTGAAGAAACTCAATATCGATTGCTAAATGTGTATATACAAGAATATCGACTTTATACCTAAATATAAGAAGGTGGAATTCTTCCAAATGCACTGCCGTTATGGCTTTATATCCACTTCAGTAAGATGAAGAATGTTAATTAACTTAAATAAGTGAAGGAGATGATTTGACGAAACTCAATATCGATTGCTAAATGTGTATATAGAAGAATATCGACTTTATACCTAAATATAAGAAGGTGGAATTCTTCCAAATGCACTGCCGTTATGGCTTTATATCCACTTCAGTAAGATGAAGAAGGTTAATTAACTTAAATAAGTGAAGGAAATGATTTGAAGAAACTCAATATCGATTGCTAAATGTGTATATACAAGAATATCGACTTTATACCTAAATATAAGAAGGTGGAATTCTTCCAAATGCACTGCCGTTATGGCTTTATATCCACTTCAGTAAGATGAAGAAGGTTAATTAACTTAAATAAGTGAAGGAAATGATTTGAAGAAACTCAATATCGATTGCTAAATGTGTATATACAAGAATATCGACTTTATACCTAAATATAAGAAGGTGGAATTCTTCCAAATGCACTGCCGTTATGGCTTTATATCCACTTCAGTAAGATGAAGAAGGTTAATTAACTTAAATAAGTGAAGGAAATGATTTGAAGAAACTCAATATCGATTGCTAAATGTGTATATACAAGAATATCGACTTTATACCTAAATATAAGAAGGTGGAATTCTTCCAAATGCACTGCCGTTATGGCTTTATATCCACTTCAGTAAGATGAAGAAGGTTAATTAACTTAAATAAGTGAAAGAAATGATTTGAAGAAACTCAATATCGATTGCTAAATGTGTATATACAAGAATATCGACTTTATACCTAAATATAAGAAGGTGGAATTCTTCCAAATGCACTGCCGTTATGGCTTTATATCCACTTCAGTAAGATGAAGAAGGTTAATTAACTTAAATAAGTGAAGGAAATGATTTGAAGAAACTCAATATCGATTGCTAAATGTGTATATACAAGAATATCGACTTTATACCTAAATATAAGAAGGTGGAATTCTTCCAAATGCACTGCCGTTATGGCTTTATATCCACTTCAGTAAGATGAAGAATGTTAATTAACTTAAATAAGTGAAGGAGATGATTTGACGAAACTCAATATCGATTGCTAAATGTGTATATACAAGAATATCGACTTTATACCTAAATATAAGAAGGTGGAATTCTTCCAAATGCACTGCCGTTATGGCTTTATATCCACTTCAGTAAGATGAAGAAGGTTAATTAACTTAAATAAGTGAAGGAAATGATTTGAAGAAACTCAATATCGATTGCTAAATGTGTATATACAAGAATATCGACTTTATACCTAAATATAAGAAGGTGGAATTCTTCCAAATGCACTGCCGTTATGGCTTTATATCCACTTCAGTAAGATGAAGAAGGTTAATTAACTTAAATAAGTGAAGGAAATGATTTGAAGAAACTCAATATCGATTGCTAAATGTGTATATACAAGAATATCGACTTTATACCTAAATATAAGAAGGTGGAATTCTTCCAAATGCACTGCCGTTATGGCTTTATATCCACTTCAGTAAGATGAAGAAGGTTAATTAACTTAAATAAGTGAAGGAAATGATTTGAAGAAACTCAATATCGATTGCTAAATGTGTATATACAAGAATATCGACTTTATACCTAAATATAAGAAGGTGGAATTCTTCCAAATGCACTGCCGTTATGGCTTTATATCCACTTCAGTAAGATGAAGAATGTTAATTAACTTAAATAAGTGAAGGAGATGATTTGACGAAACTCAATATCGATTGCTAAATGTGTATATAGAAGAATATCGACTTTATACCTAAATATAAGAAGGTGGAATTCTTCCAAATGCACTGCCGTTATGGCTTTATATCCACTTCAGTAAGATGAAGAAGGTTAATTAACTTAAATAAGTGAAGGAAATGATTTGAAGAAACTCAATATCGATTGCTAAATGTGTATATACAAGAATATCGACTTTATACCTAAATATAAGAAGGTGGAATTCTTCCAAATGCACTGCCGTTATGGCTTTATATCCACTTCAGTAAGATGAAGAATGTTAATTAACTTAAATAAGTGAAGGAAATGATTTGAAGAAACTCAATATCGATTGCTAAATGTGTATATACAAGAATATCGACTTTATACCTAAATATAAGAAGGTGGAATTCTTCCAAATGCACTGCCGTTATGGCTTTATATCCACTTCAGTAAGATGAAGAAGGTTAATTAACTTAAATAAGTGAAGGAAATGATTTGAAGAAACTCAATATCGATTGCTAAATGTGTATATACAAGAATATCGACTTTATACCTAAATATAAGAAGGTGGAATTCTTCCAAATGCACTGCCGTTATGGCTTTATATCCACTTCAGTAAGATGAAGAAGGTTAATTAACTTAAATAAGTGAAAGAAATGATTTGAAGAAACTCAATATCGATTGCTAAATGTGTATATACAAGAATATCGACTTTATACCTAAATATAAGAAGGTGGAATTCTTCCAAATGCACTGCCGTTATGGCTTTATATCCACTTCAGTAAGATGAAGAAGGTTAATTAACTTAAATAAGTGAAGGAAATGATTTGAAGAAACTCAATATCGATTGCTAAATGTGTATATACAAGAATATCGACTTTATACCTAAATATAAGAAGGTGGAATTCTTCCAAATGCACTGCCGTTATGGCTTTATATCCACTTCAGTAAGATGAAGAAGGTTAATTAACTTAAATAAGTGAAGGAAATGATTTGAAGAAACTCAATATCGATTGCTAAATGTGTATATACAAGAATATCGACTTTATACCTAAATATAAGAAGGTGGAATTCTTCCAAATGCACTGCCGTTATGGCTTTATATCCACTTCAGTAAGATGAAGAAGGTTAATTAACTTAAATAAGTGAAGGAAATGATTTGAAGAAACTCAATATCGATTGCTAAATGATACAAGAATATCGACTTTATACCTAAATATAAGAAGGTGGAATTCTTCCAAATGCACTGCCGTTATGGCTTTATAACTTCAGTAAGATGAAGAAATTATTTAACTTAAATAAGTGAAGGAAATGATTTGAAGAAACTCAATATCGATTGCTAAATGTGTATATACAAGAATATCGACTTTATACCTAAATATAAGAAGGTGGAATTCTTCCAAATGCACTGCCGTTATGGCTTTATATCCACTTCAGTAAGATGAAGAATGTTAATTAACTTAAATAAGTGAAGGAGATGATTTGACGAAACTCAATATCGATTGCTAAATGTGTATATAGAAGAATATCGACTTTATACCTAAATATAAGAAGGTGGAATTCTTCCAAATGCACTGCCGTTATGGCTTTATATCCACTTCAGTAAGATGAAGAAGGTTAATTAACTTAAATAAGTGAAGGAAATGATTTGAAGAAACTCAATATCGATTGCTAAATGTGTATATACAAGAATATCGACTTTATACCTAAATATAAGAAGGTGGAATTCTTCCAAATGCACTGCCGTTATGGCTTTATATCCACTTCAGTAAGATGAAGAAGGTTAATTAACTTAAATAAGTGAAGGAAATGATTTGAAGAAACTCAATATCGATTGCTAAATGTGTATATACAAGAATATCGACTTTATACCTAAATATAAGAAGGTGGAATTCTTCCAAATGCACTGCCGTTATGGCTTTATATCCACTTCAGTAAGATGAAGAATGTTAATTAACTTAAATAAGTGAAGGAGATGATTTGACGAAACTCAATATCGATTGCTAAATGTGTATATACAAGAATATCGACTTTATACCTAAATATAAGAAGGTGGAATTCTTCCAAATGCACTGCCGTTATGGCTTTATATCCACTTCAGTAAGATGAAGAAGGTTAATTAACTTAAATAAGTGAAGGAAATGATTTGAAGAAACTCAATATCGATTGCTAAATGTGTATATACAAGAATATCGACTTTATACCTAAATATAAGAAGGTGGAATTCTTCCAAATGCACTGCCGTTATGGCTTTATATCCACTTCAGTAAGATGAAGAAGGTTAATTAACTTAAATAAGTGAAGGAAATGATTTGAAGAAACTCAATATCGATTGCTAAATGTGTATATACAAGAATATCGACTTTATACCTAAATATAAGAAGGTGGAATTCTTCCAAATGCACTGCCGTTATGGCTTTATATCCACTTCAGTAAGATGAAGAATGTTAATTAACTTAAATAAGTGAAGGAAATGATTTGAAGAAACTCAATATCGATTGCTAAATGTGTATATACAAGAATATCGACTTTATACCTAAATATAAGAAGGTGGAATTCTTCCAAATGCACTGCCGTTATGGCTTTATATCCACTTCAGTAAGATGAAGAATGTTAATTAACTTAAATAAGTGAAGGAAATGATTTGAAGAAACTCAATATCGATTGCTAAATGTGTATATAGAAGAATATCGACTTTATACCTAAATATAAGAAGGTGGAATTTTTCCAAATGCACTGCCGTTATGGCTTTATATCCACTTCAGTAAGATGAAGAAGGTTAATTAACTTAAATAAGTGAAGGAAATGATTTGAAGAAACTCAATATCGATTGCTAAATGTGTATATACAAGAATATCGACTTTATACCTAAATATAAGAAGGTGGAATTCTTCCAAATGCACTGCCGTTATGGCTTTATATCCACTTCAGTAAGATGAAGAAGGTTAATTAACTTAAATAAGTGAAGGAAATGATTTGAAGAAACTCAATATCGATTGCTAAATGTGTATATAGAAGAATATCGACTTTATACCTAAATATAAGAAGGTGGAATTCTTCCAAATGCACTGCCGTTATGGCTTTATATCCACTTCAGTAAGATGAAGAATGTTAATTAACTTAAATAAGTGAAGGAAATGATTTGAAGAAACTCAATATCGATTGCTAAATGTGTATATACAAGAATATCGACTTTATACCTAAATATAAGAAGGTGGAATTCTTCCAAATGCACTGCCGTTATGGCTTTATATCCACTTCAGTAAGATGAAGAATGTTAATTAACTTAAATAAGTGAAGGAGATGATTTGACGAAACTCAATATCGATTGCTAAATGTGTATATACAAGAATATCGACTTTATACCTAAATATAAGAAGGTGGAATTCTTCCAAATGCACTGCCGTTATGGCTTTATATCCACTTCAGTAAGATGAAGAAGGTTAATTAACTTAAATAAGTGAAGAAATGATTTGAAGAAACTCAATATCGATTGCTAAATGTGTATATACAAGAATATCGACTTTATACCTAAATATAAGAAGGTGGAATTCTTCCAAATGCACTGCCGTTATGGCTTTATATCCACTTCAGTAAGATGAAGAATGTTAATTAACTTAAATAAGTGAAGGAAATGATTTGAAGAAACTCAATATCGATTGCTAAATGTGTATATACAAGAATATCGACTTTATACCTAAATATAAGAAGGTGGAATTCTTCCAAATGCACTGCCGTTATGGCTTTATATCCACTTCAGTAAGATGAAGAAGGTTAATTAACTTAAATAAGTGAAGGAAATGATTTGAAGAAACTCAATATCGATTGCTAAATGTGTATATACAAGAATATCGACTTTATACCTAAATATAAGAAGGTGGAATTCTTCCAAATGCACTGCCGTTATGGCTTTATATCCACTTCAGTAAGATGAAGAAGGTTAATTAACTTAAATAAGTGAAGAAATGATTTGACGAAACTCAATATCGATTGCTAAATGTGTATATAGAAGAATATCGACTTTATACCTAAATATAAGAAGGTGGAATTCTTCCAAATGCACTGCCGTTATGGCTTTATATCCACTTCAGTAAGATGAAGAATGTTAATTAACTTAAATAAGTGAAGGAGATGATTTGACGAAACTCAATATCGATTGCTAAATGTGTATATACAAGAATATCGACTTTATACCTAAATATAAGAAGGTGGAATTCTTCCAAATGCACTGCCGTTATGGCTTTATATCCACTTCAGTAAGATGAAGAAGGTTAATTAACTTAAATAAGTGAAGGAAATGATTTGAAGAAACTCAATATCGATTGCTAAATGTGTATATACAAGAATATCGACTTTATACCTAAATATAAGAAGGTGGAATTCTTCCAAATGCACTGCCGTTATGGCTTTATATCCACTTCAGTAAGATGAAGAATGTTAATTAACTTAAATAAGTGAAGGAGATGATTTGACGAAACTCAATATCGATTGCTAAATGTGTATATAGAAGAATATCGACTTTATACCTAAATATAAGAAGGTGGAATTCTTCCAAATGCACTGCCGTTATGGCTTTATATCCACTTCAGTAAGATGAAGAAGGTTAATTAACTTAAATAAGTGAAGGAAATGATTTGAAGAAACTCAATATCGATTGCTAAATGTGTATATACAAGAATATCGACTTTATACCTAAATATAAGAAGGTGGAATTCTTCCAAATGCACTGCCGTTATGGCTTTATATCCACTTCAGTAAGATGAAGAAGGTTAATTAACTTAAATAAGTGAAGGAAATGATTTGAAGAAACTCAATATCGATTGCTAAATGTGTATATAGAAGAATATCGACTTTATACCTAAATATAAGAAGGTGGAATTCTTCCAAATGCACTGCCGTTATGGCTTTATATCCACTTCAGTAAGATGAAGAATGTTAATTAACTTAAATAAGTGAAAAAGATGATTCGACGAAACTCAATATCGATTGCCTAATGTGTATATACAAGAATATCGACTTTATAAATATAAGAAATCGAATTCTTTATGCCGTTATGGCTTTATAACTTCAGTAAGATGAAGAAGGTTAATTAACTTAAATAAGTGAAGAAAATGACTTGAAGCAACTCAATATCGATTGTAAATGTGTATATACAAGAATATCGACTTTATACCTAAATATAAGAATGGAATTCTTCCAAATGACTGCCGTTATGGGTTAATTAACTTAAATAAGTGAAGGAAATGATTTGAAGAAACTCAATATCGATTGCTAAATGTGTATATACAAGAATATCGACTTTATACCTAAATATAAGAAGGTGGAATTCTTCCAAATGCACTGCCGTTATGGCTTTATATCCACTTCAGTAAGATGAAGAAGGTTAATTAACTTAAATAAGTGAAGGAAATGATTTGAAGAAACTCAATATCGTTTGCTAAATGTGTATATACAAGAATATCGACTTTATACCTAAATATAACAAGGTGGAATTCCAAATGCACTGCCGTTATGGCTTTATATCCACTTCAGTAAGATGAAGAAGGTTAATTAACTTAAATAAGTGAAGGAAATGATTTGAAGAAACTCAATATCGATTGCTAAATGTGTATATAGAAGAATATCGACTTTATACCTAAATATAAGAAGGTGGAATTCTTCCAAATGCACTGCCGTTATGGCTTTATATCCACTTCAGTAAGATGAAGAATGGTTAATTAACTTAAATAAGTGAAGGAAATGATTTGAAGAAACTCAATATCGATTGCTAAATGTGTATATACAAGAATATCGACTTTATACCTAAATATAAGAAGGTGGAATTCTTCCAAATGCACTGCCGTTATGGCTTTATATCCACTTCAGTAAGATGAAGAATGTTAATTAACTTAAATAAGTGAAGGAAATGATTTGAAGAAACTCAATATCGATTGCTAAATGTGTATATACAAGAATATCGACTTTATACCTAAATATAAGAAGGTGGAATTCTTCCAAATGCACTGCCGTTATGGCTTTATATCCACTTCAGTAAGATGAAGAAGGTTAATTAACTTAAATAAGTGAAGGAAATGATTTGAAGAAACTCAATATCGATTGCTAAATGTGTATATACAAGAATATCGACTTTATACCTAAATATAAGAAGGTGGAATTCTTCCAAATGCACTGCCGTTATGGCTTTATATCCACTTCAGTAAGATGAAGAAGGGTAATTAACTTAAATAAGTGAAGAAAATGATTTGAAGAAACTCAATATCGATTGCTAAATGTGTATATAGAAGAATATCGACTTTATACCTAAATATAAGAAGGTGGAATTCTTCCAAATGCACTGCCGTTATGGCTTTATATCCACTTCAGTAAGATGAAGAAGGTTAATTAACTTAAATAAGTGAAGGAAATGATTTGAAGAAACTCAATATCGATTGCTAAATGTGTATATAGAAGAATATCGACTTTATACCTAAATATAAGAAGGTGGAATTCTTCCAAATGCACTGCCGTTATGGCTTTATATCCACTTCAGTAAGATGAAGAAGGTTAATTAACTTAAATAAGTGAAGGAAATGATTTGAAGAAACTCAATATCGATTGCTAAATGTGTATATACAAGAATATCGACTTTATACCTAAATATAAGAAGGTGGAATTCTTCCAAATGCACTGCCGTTATGGCTTTATATCCACTTCAGTAAGATGAAGAAGGTTAATTGACTTAAATAGGTGAAGTAAATGATTGAAAGAAACTCAATATCGATTGCTAAATGTGTATATAGAAGAATATCGACTTTATACCTAAATATAAGAAGGTGGAATTCTTCCAAATGCACTGCCGTTATGGCTTTATATCCACTTCAGTAAGATGAAGAAGGTTAATTAACTTAAATAAGTGAAGGAAATGATTTGAAGAAACTCAATATCGATTGCTAAATGTGTATATAGAAGAATATCGACTTTATACCTAAATATAAGAAGGTGGAATTCTTCCAAATGCACTGCCGTTATGGCTTTATATCCACTTCAGTAAGATGAAGAAGGTTAATTAACTTAAATAAGTGAAGGAAATGATTTGAAGAAACTCAATATCGATTGCTAAATGTGTATATAGAAGAATATCGACTTTATACCTAAATATAAGAAGGTGGAATTCTTCCAAATGCACTGCCGTTATGGCTTTATATCCACTTCAGTAAGATGAAGAAGGTTAATTAACTTAAATAAGTGAAGGAAATGATTTGAAGAAACTCAATATCGATTGCTAAATGTGTATATAGAAGAATATCGACTTTATACCTAAATATAAGAAGGTGGAATTCTTCCAAATGCACTGCCGTTATGGCTTTATATCCACTTCAGTAAGATGAAGAAGGTTAATTAACTTAAATAAGTGAAGGAAATGATTTGAAGAAACTCAATATCGATTGCTAAATGTGTATATACAAGAATATCGACTTTATACCTAAATATAAGAAGGTGGAATTCTTCCAAATGCACTGCCGTTATGGCTTTATATCCACTTCAGTAAGATGAAGAATGTTAATTAACTTAAATAAGTGAAGGAGATGATTTGACGAAACTCAATATCGATTGCTAAATGTGTATATACAAGAATATCGACTTTATACCTAAATATAAGAAGGTGGAATTCTTCCAAATGCACTGCCGTTATGGCTTTATATCCACTTCAGTAAGATGAAGAAGGTTAATTAACTTAAATAAGTGAAGGAAATGATTTGAAGAAACTCAATATCGATTGCTAAATGTGTATATACAAGAATATCGACTTTATACCTAAATATAAGAAGGTGGAATTCTTCCAAATGCACTGCCGTTATGGCTTTATATCCACTTCAGTAAGATGAAGAAGGTTAATTAACTTAAATAAGTGAAGGAAATGATTTGAAGAAACTCAATATCGATTGCTAAATGTGTATATACAAGAATATCGACTTTATACCTAAATATAAGAAGGTGGAATTCTTCCAAATGCACTGCCGTTATGGCTTTATATCCACTTCAGTAAGATGAAGAAGGTTAATTAACTTAAATAAGTGAAGGAAATGATTTGAAGAAACTCAATATCGATTGCTAAATGTGTATATAGAAGAATATCGACTTTATACCTAAATATAAGAAGGTGGAATTCTTCCAAATGCACTGCCGTTATGGCTTTATATCCACTTCAGTAAGATGAAGAAGGTTAATTAACTTAAATAAGTGAAGGAAATGATTTGAAGAAACTCAATATCGATTGCTAAATGTGTATATACAAGAATATCGACTTTATACCTAAATATAAGAAGGTGGAATTCTTCCAAATGCACTGCCGTTATGGCTTTATATCCACTTCAGTAAGATGAAGAATGTTAATTAACTTAAATAAGTGAAGGAGATGATTTGACGAAACTCAATATCGATTGCTAAATGTGTATATAGAAGAATATCGACTTTATACCTAAATATAAGAAGGTGGAATTCTTCCAAATGCACTGCCGTTATGGCTTTATATCCACTTCAGTAAGATGAAGAAGGTTAATTAACTTAAATAAGTGAAGGAAATGATTTGAAGAAACTCAATATCGATTGCTAAATGTGTATATACAAGAATATCGACTTTATACCTAAATATAAGAAGGTGGAATTCTTCCAAATGCACTGCCGTTATGGCTTTATATCCACTTCAGTAAGATGAAGAAGGTTAATTAACTTAAATAAGTGAAGGAAATGATTTGAAGAAACTCAATATCGATTGCTAAATGTGTATATAGAAGAATATCGACTTTATACCTAAATATAAGAAGGTGGAATTCTTCCAAATGCACTGCCGTTATGGCTTTATATCCACTTCAGTAAGATGAAGAAGGTTAATTAACTTAAATAAGTGAAGGAAATGATTTGAAGAAACTCAATATCGATTGCTAAATGTGTATATACAAGAATATCGACTTTATACCTAAATATAAGAAGGTGGAATTCTTCCAAATGCACTGCCGTTATGGCTTTATATCCACTTCAGTAAGATGAAGAAGGTTAATTAACTTAAATAAGTGAAGGAAATGATTTGAAGAAACTCAATATCGATTGCTAAATGTGTATATACAAGAATATCGACTTTATACCTAAATATAAGAAGGTGGAATTCTTCCAAATGCACTGCCGTTATGGCTTTATATCCACTTCAGTAAGATGAAGAAGGTTAATTAACTTAAATAAGTGAAGGAAATGATTTGAAGAAACTCAATATCGATTGCTAAATGTGTATATACAAGAATATCGACTTTATACCTAAATATAAGAAGGTGGAATTCTTCCAAATGCACTGCCGTTATGGCTTTATATCCACTTCAGTAAGATGAAGAATGTTAATTAACTTAAATAAGTGAAGCATATGATTTGAAGAAACTCAATATCGATTGCTAAATGTGTATATACAAGAATATCGACTTTATACCTAAATATAAGAAGGTGGAATTCTTCCAAATGCACTGCCGTTATGGCTTTATATCCACTTCAGTAAGATGAAGAATGTTAATTAACTTAAATAAGTGAAGGAGATGATTTGACGAAACTCAATATCGATTGCTAAATGTGTATATAGAAGAATATCGACTTTATACCTAAATATAAGAAGGTGGAATTCTTCCAAATGCACTGCCGTTATGGCTTTATATCCACTTCAGTAAGATGAAGAATGTTAATTAACTTAAATAAGTGAAGGAGATGATTTGACGAAACTCAATATCGTTGGACGCAACGTTACGGTGAATGGCGATCGCTATCGTTCGATGCTAACAAACTTTTTGTTGCCAAAAATGGAAGAACTGAACTTGGTTGACATGTGGTTTCAACAAGATGGCGCTACATGCCACACAGCTCGCGATTCTATGGCCATTTTGAGGGAAAACTTCGGAGAACAATTCATCTCAAGAAATGGACCCGTAAGTTGGCCACCAAGATCATGCGAT
>NW_026090246.1:0-17048 GCF_024586455.1 Bactrocera neohumeralis
GCTCTCCGTACTCACGCATTTCGGCCTCTTTCTTCTTCTGTCTGCAAATGCGTCTCGCTTCCCTCTTCAACTCTCGGTATCTATCCCATCCCGCACGTGTAGTGGTCGATCGTAACGTTGCGAGGTAGGCAGCCTGTTTTCTCTCCGCTGCGACACGGCACTCCTCGTCGTACCAGCTGTTCTTTTGCACTTTCCGAAAACCAATGGTTTCGGTTGCAGCTGTACGTAAGGAGTTTGAAATGCCGTCCCACAGTTCCCTTATACCGAGTTGTTGACGAGTGCTCTCAGAGAGCAGGAGTGCAAGCCGAGTAGAAAATCGTTCGGCTGTCTGTTGTGATTGCAGCTTCTCGGACGTCGAACCTTCCTTGTGTTTGGTGGCGCGCGTTTTTTGCTGCACAGAGGCGGGTGCGAATCTTAGCTGCAACAAGATAGTGGTCCGAGTCGATGTTAGGACCTCGGAGCGCACGCACATCTAAAACACTGGAGACGTGTCTTCCATCTATCACAACATGATCGATCTGGTTGGTAGTTTTTCGACTCGGAGACAGCCAGGTACCTTGATGAATCTTCTTGTGCTGGAATCTAGTACTACAGATAACCATATTTGGGGCCCTGGCGAAGTCAATCTGCCTCAACCCATTTGGGGATGTTTCGTCGTGGAGGCTGAATTTACCGACCGTAGTGCCAAATATACCTTCTTTGCCCACCCTGGCGTTAAAGTCGCCAAGCACGATTTTGACATCGTGGCGGGGGCAGCTCTCATAAGCGCGCTCCAAGCGCTCATAGAAGGCATCTTTGGTCACATCGTCCTTCTCTTCCGTCGGGGCGTGGGCGCAAATCAGCGATATGTTGAAGAACCTCGCTTTGATGCGGATTGTGGCTAGACGTTCATTCACCGGAGTGAATGATAGTATTCGGCGACGGAGTCTCTCTCCCACCACGAATCCAACACCAAACTTGCGCTCCTTTATATGACCACTGTAGTAAATGTCACAAGGACCTACTCGTCTCTGTCCTTGTCCCGTCCATCGCATTTCTTGGACGGCGGTGATGTCAGCCTTTATTTTTGCGAGGACATCAACCAGCTGGGCAGCGGCACCTTCCCAATTAAGGGTCCGGACATTCCAGGTGCATGCCCTTAAATCGTAGTCCTTATTCCGTTTGCCATGGTCGTCATCAAAAGGGGGGTCTCTCATCCGAGGCTGTTTTAACGTTTTCATTGGTATTGTTTTTTACGTGGCGGGTCCCACGCCCAGCGCATAACCCTTGTAGGGAATGTTTCGCCTTCTCACTTTAGCTCGCCTTCGAACGGATGTTCTTAGGCTACCCAGAGGATACTTGGTCAAAGACTGGAAGTAGTGAGCTGCTTGAGCCATGTGTAAAAGAATCGTTTCTGGCCACTCCCAAGTGAATGGCGATCAGAGAACTTTCCTCACTTGCGTGAACTTCTACACATGACTCCATCCTCCGATGAAGAAGGTTAACTAACTTAAATTCCAAATGTACTGCCGTTATGGCTTTATGTCAACTTTGATAAGATGAAGAAGGCTAATTAACTTAAATATTTGATGTTAATGATTTGAAGCAACTCAGCACCGACTGCTAAATGTGTATATACAAGAAAATCGACTTTTTTCCTGAATATAAGATTGTCGAATTCTTTCAAATGCGCTGCCGTTATGGCTTTATGTCAACTTCAGCAAGATGAATAAGGCTAATTAACTTAAATATTTGATGTTAATGATTTGAAGCAACTCAACACCGACTGCTAAATGTGTATATACAAGAAAATTGACTTTTTTCCTGAATATAAGATTGTCGAATTCTTTCAAATGCGCTGCCGTTATGGCTTTATGTCAACTTCAGCAAGATGAAGAAGGTTAATTAACATAAATATTTGATGTCAATGATTTGAGGCAACTCAATATCGACTGCTAAATGTGTTTATACAAGAAAATCGACTTTATACCTGAATATAAGATTGTCGAATTCTTCCAAATGTACTGCCGTTATGGCTTTATGTCAACTTTGATAAGATGAAGAAGGCTAATTAACTTAAATATTTGATGTTAATGATTTGAAGCAACTCAATTCCGACTGCTAAATGTGTATATACAAGAAAATCGACTTTATACCTGAATATAAGATTGTCGAATTCTTCCAAATGCACTGCCGTTATGGCTTTATGTCAACTTCGATAAGATGAAGAAGGCTAATTAACTTAAATATTTGATGTTAATGATTTGAAGCAACTCAACACCGACTGCTAAATGTGTATATACAAGAAAATCGACTTTATACCTGAATATAAGATTGTCGAATTCTTCCAAATGCACTGCCGTTATGGCTTTATGTCAACTTCGATAAGATGAAGAAGGCTAATTAACTTAAATATTTGATGTTAATGATTTGAAGCAACTCAACACCGACTGCTAAATGTGTATATACAAGAAAATCGACTTTATACCTGAATATAAGATTGTCGAATTCTTCCAAATGCACTGCCGTTATGGCTTTATGTCAACTTCGATAAGATGAAGAAGGCTAATAAACTTTAATATTTGATTTTAGTGATTTGAAGCAACTCAACACCGACTGCTAAATGTGTATATACAAGAAAATCGACTTTATACCTGAATATAAGATTGTCGAATTCTTCCAAATGCACTGCCGTTATGGTTTTATGTCAACTTCGATAAGATGAAGAAGGCTAATTAACTTAAATATTTGATGTTAATGATTTGAAGCAACTCAATATCGACTGCTAAATGTGTATATACAAGAAAATCGACTTTATACCTGAATATAAGATTGTCGAATTCTTCCAAATGCACTGCCGTTATGGCTTTATGTCAACTTCGATAAGATGAAGAAGGCTAATTAACTTAAATATTTGATGTTAATGATTTGAAGCAACTCAACACCGACTGCTAAATGTGTATATACAAGAAAATCGACTTTATACCTGAATATAAGATTGTCGAATTCTTCCAAATGCACTGCCGTTATGGCTTTATGTCAACTTCGATAAGATGAATAAGGCTAATTAACTTAAATATTTGATGTTAATGATTTGAAGCAACTCAACACCGACTGCTAAATGTGTGTATACAAGAAAATCGACTTTATACCTGAATATAAGATTGTCGAATTCTTCCACATGCACTGCCGTTATGGTTTTATGTCAACTTGGGTAAGACGTAGAAGGCTAATAAACTTTAATATTTGATTTTAGTGATTTGAAGCAACTCAACACCGACTGCTAAATGTGTATATACAAGAAAATCGACTTTATACCTGAATATAAGATTGTCGAATTCTTCCAAATGCACTGCCGTTATGGCTTTATGTCAACTTCGATAAGATGAATAAGGCTAATTAACTTAAATATTTGATGTTAATGATTTGAAGCAACTCAACACCGACTGCTAAATGTGTATATACAAGAAAATCGACTTTATACCTGAATATAAGATTGTCGAATTCTTCCAAATGCACTGCCGTTATGGCTTTATGTCAACTTCGATAAGATGAAGAAGGCTAATTAACTTTAATATTTGATGTTAATGATTTGAAGCAACTCAACACCGACTGCTAAATGTGTATATACAAGAAAATCGACTTTATACCTGAATATAAGATTGTCGAATTCTTCCAAATGCACTGCCGTTATGGCTTTATGTCAACTTCGATAAGATGAAGAAGGCTAATTAACTTAAATATTTGATGTTAATGATTTGAAGCAACTCAACACCGACTGCTAAATGTGTATATACAAGAAAATCGACTTTATACCTGAATATAAGATTGTCGAATTCTTCCAAATGCACTGCCGTTATGGCTTTATGTCAACTTCGATAAGATGAAGAAGGCTAATTAACTTAAATATTTGATGTTAATGATTTGAAGCAACTCAACACCGACTGCTAAATGTGTATATACAAGAAAATCGACTTTATACCTGAATATAAGATTGTCGAATTCTTCCAAATGCACTGCCGTTATGGCTTTATGTCAACTTCGATAAGATGAAGAAGGCTAATTAACTTAAATATTTGATGTTAATGATTTGAAGCAACTCAACACCGACTGCTAAATGTGTGTATACAAGAAAATCGACTTTATACCTGAATATAAGATTGTCGAATTCTTCCACATGCACTGCCGTTATGGTTTTATGTCAACTTGGGTAAGACGTAGAAGGCTAATAAACTTTAATATTTGATTTTAGTGATTTGAAGCAACTCAACACCGACTGCTAAATGTGTATATACAAGAAAATCGACTTTATACCTGAATATAAGATTGTCGAATTCTTCCAAATGCACTGCCGTTATGGCTTTATGTCAACTTCGATAAGATGAATAAGGCTAATTAACTTAAATATTTGATGTTAATGATTTGAAGCAACTCAACACCGACTGCTAAATGTGTATATACAAGAAAATCGACTTTATACCTGAATATAAGATTGTCGAATTCTTTCAAATGCGCTGCCGTTATGGCTTTATGTCAACTTCAGCAAGATGAATAAGGCTAATTAACTTAAATATTTGATGTTAATGATTTGAAGCAACTCAATATCGACTGCTAAATGTGTATATACAAGAAAATCGACTTTATACCTGAATATAAGATTGTCGAATTCTTCCAAATGCACTGCCGTTATGGCTTTATGTCAACTTCGATAAGATGAATAAGGCTAATTAACTTAAATATTTGATGTTAATGATTTGAAGCAACTCAACACCGACTGCTAAATGTGTATATACAAGAAAATCGACTTTATACCTGAATATAAGATTGTCGAATTCTTTCAAATGCGCTGCCGTTATGGCTTTATGTCAACTTCGATAAGATGAATAAGGCTAATTAACTTAAATATTTGATGTTAATGATTTGAAGCAACTCAATGTCGACTGCTAAATGTTTATTTACAAGAAAATCGACTTTATACCTGAATATAAGATTGTCGAATTCTTCCAAATGCACTGCCGTTATGGCTTTATGTCAACTTCGATAAGATGAAGAAGGCTAATTAACTTAAATATTTGATGTTAATGATTTGAAGCAACTCAACACCGACTGCTAAATGTGTATATACAAGAAAATTGGATTTATACCTGAATATAAGATTGTCGAATTCTTCCAAATGCACTGCCGTTATGGCTTTATGTCAACTTCGATAAGATGAAGAAGGCTAATTAACTTAAATATTTGATGTTAATGATTTGAAGCAACTCAACACCGACTGCTAAATGTGTATATACAAGAAAATCGAATTTTATACCTGAATATAAGATTGTCGAATTCTTCCAAATGCACTGCCGTTATGGCTTTATGTCAACTTCGATAAGATGAAGAAGGCTAATTAACTTAAATATTTGATGTTAATGATTTGAAGCAACTCAACACCGACTGCTAAATGTGTATACACAAGAAAATCGACTTTATACCTAATTATAAGATTGTCGAATTCTTCCAAATGCACTGCCGTTATGGCTTTATGTCAACTTCGATAAGATTCTTAATGAAATGCAACTCAATACCGCAAACTGTAAATGTGTATATACAAGAAAATCGCTTTATACCTGAATATAAGTCGAATTCTTCGATGCACTGCCGTTATGGCTTTATGTCAACTTCGATAAGATGAAGAAGGCTAATTAACTTAAATATTTGATGTTAATGATTTGAAGCAACTCAATACCGACTGCTAAATGTGTATATACAAGAAAATGACTTTTCGAATTCTTCCAAATGAATATAATGATTTGAAGCAACTCAACACCGACTGCTAAATGTGTATATACAAGAAAATCGACTTTATACCTGAATATAAGATTGTCGAATTCTTCCAAATGCACTGCCGTTATGGCTTTATGTCAACTTCGATAAGATGAAGAAGGCTAATTAACTTAAATATTTGATGTTAATGATTTGAAGCAACTCAACACCGACTGCTAAATGTGTATATACAAGAAAATCGACTTTATACCTGAATATAAGATTGTCGAATTCTTCCAAATGCACTGCCGTTATGGCTTTATGTCAACTTCAATAAGATGAAGAAGGCTAATTAACTTAAATATTTGATGTTAATGATTTGAAGCAACTCAACACCGACTGCTAAATGTGTATATACAAGAAAATCGACTTTATACCTGAATATAAGATTGTCGAATTCTTCCAAATGCACTGCCGTTATGGCTTTATGTCAACTTCGATAAGATGAAGAAGGCTAATAAACTTTAATATTTGATGTTAAGTGATTTGAAGCAACTCAATATCGACTGCTAAATGTGTATATACAAGAAAATCGACTTTATACCTGAATATAAGATTGTCGAATTCTTCCAAATGCACTGCCGTTATGGCTTTATGTCAACTTCGATAAGATGAAGAAGGCTAATAAACTTTAATATTTGATTTTAGTGATTTGAAGCAACTCAACACCGACTGCTAAATGTGTATATACAAGAAAATTGACTTTATACCTGAATATAAGATTGTCGAATTCTTTCAAATGCACTGCCGTTATGGCTTTATGTCAACTTCGATAAGATGAAGAAGGCTAATTAACTTAAATATTTGATGTTAATGATTTGAAGCAACTCAACACCGACTGCTAAATGTGTATATACAAGAAAATTGACTTTTTACCTGAATATAAAATTGTCGAATTCTTTCAAATGCGCTGCCGTTATGGCTTTATGTCAACTTCAGCAAGATGAAGAAGGTTAATTAACATAAATATTTGGTGTCAATGATTTGAGGCAACTCAATATCGACTGCTAAATGAGATGAAGAATGCTAATTAACTTAAATATTTGATGTTAATGATTTGAAGCAACTCAACACCGACTGCTAAATGTGTATATACAAGAAAATTGACTTTTTTCCTGAATATAAGATTGTCGAATTCTTCCAAATGCACTGCCGTTATGGCTTTATGTCAACTTAGGTAAGATGAAGAAGGTTAATTAACTTAAATATGTTAAATTAATAAATTAAAGCAACTCAATATCGACTGCTAAATGTGTATATACAAGAAAATGGACTTTTTACCTGAATATAAGTTTGTCGAATTCTTCCAAATGCACTGCCGTTAAAGCTTTATGTCAACTTGGGTAAGATAAAGAAGGTTAATTAACTTAAATATTTTAAACAATTTTATTATGTTGGACGCTCTTTTTAAATGATCTGCACTCGTTCTTCTTTATCTTCAACATGGCCGCAGATCGTGCTGCCACACTCCTTTATTTATAATAAGATACATAATTTACAGATTTATGATGTTACCACAATATATAATTTACATATTTATAATGCTGCCACAGTTCGACCATCCTGACATGTAATCGTCCCGATTACGCTTTCATTAGGGAGACTATGGTTTAACCAAGGCTTCATGTTTGCTACTTCCCATATTCCTTCATATGGAATTTGGCTAAGTTGAAATCCCTCGACATCTCTAAGTATATACCTGTCATTAGGAAGTATTTTGCAAACTCTATAAGGACCTTTAAACTTGGGGGCAATCTTTTTACATGCACCTGGATTACTTATATAATTCTTTACCATAACATAATCTCCTTCCATATACTTTCTTTGTGTCCGATGTTTATCTTTCAGCAATTTATTATAATTTTGAGACTTTGAAATATTTTCTGCTGCCTTATCCCTAATATCTGCTAAGTTACGTTCATTATTATTCAAATCATTTTCTTCTAGTCTTTCTCTGAGAAAGTCAACGACAGTTCCCCTTTGTGAAACTCCAAAAAGTAGTTCGCTTGGAGTTGTGCCTATACTTCGATGCATCGTATTGTTTAAAGCATACTCTATGTCCGGTAAAGTTTTGTCTAAGCTGAAATTAAAGCCACCGCTGGTTAATTTTGCTATCATTGGAGCAAGACTACGATTAACGCGCTCCACCTGTCCATTGGCTTGTGGCGATCCTGTCGCAATTTTTACATGTTTTACGTTATTTGTTTTCAAAAAATTTTCAAAATCTTTTGATGTAAACGCACTGCCTCGATCAGATATCAATACCTTTGGACGACTGTAACTACTAAAATACAATTTTAAACAGCTCATGACCTCCCTGGTGCCTGCTGAACACACCGCATATAACTTAACAAATTTAGTGAACCCATCTATTACCAAAAATACATATTTTTTCTTAGAATGTTTAAATGACACTGGACCGAAGTGATCCACATGAACAGTTTCGAAAGGTACGTTTCCTTTGGGTATATTATGTAAGAGGCCCTCATGTTTCCCACTCTTCGAGGAAAAGGCAATACACTTTAGGCAGTTTGAGATATATTGTTTAATTTTCTCCTTCATTTTGGGAAACCAATATGACTTTATTATAGCACTGAAAACTTTATCACTTCCCATATGACCCATTTCATCGTGATACTTTCTCAATAAATGTTCTTCCATCTCATTTGGTATATAAAATAGTATATTTTGTCCGTTTTTTCTATAAACTAAGCCATTCCGCATTTCAAAAACACCATTTTCCTTGTTTTCCAATTCCCCCCGGATTTCAATAATTTTCCTATCTCGATTTTGGCAAATTGACAGATTTTGCTCAAACGTATTTTCTTCAAGAACTAAGATATTTGAAGTGCGACTAAGTGCGTCCACATGGAGCATTCTATTTCCATTACGGTGTTCGAGAACATATTGAAAATTTTGCAATTCGAGTGCCCACCTGGCTATTCTTGGATTTACTTCCTTCTTATTTAAAGTTAGCATGAGTGAATTGCAATCAGTGACTATCTTAAATTTCAATCCTTGAAGATATACCCGAAATCTCCGAAGTGCATAAATAATTGCAAGTGTTTCCAGCTCAAAGCTGTGGTATTTAGATTCGGGCTCGCTGCTACGTTTCGAAAAATAAAAGACTGGGTGAAATTTGTCGTCACTCTTTTTTTGTAATAATATTGCACCAAATCCCCGAGAGCTGGCATCGCAATGCAGCTCTGTATCATCTCTTGGGTCGTAAATCGCTAAGATAGGAGACCCAATTAATTTATTTTTAAGTTTCTCAAAACACTGTAACTCGTCTTCCCCAAATGTAAATTTAACATTCTTTTTTATTAGTTTGTACAGAGGCTGAGCTTCTCGCGAAAAATCTTTAACGAATCTTCTAAAGTATGAGCATAAGCCCAAAAAACTGTGTACAGCTTTTGTGTTACTGGGTATAGGAAAATTCACTATAGCTTCTACATTCTTTTCATCCGGTAGAATACCTTTACTCGAAATGTTATATCCTAAATAGCGTATTTCTGACTCCATAAATCGGCATTTATCTAACCTCAATTCCAATTTGTTTTGTACTAACTTATTAAAAACTTCCTGCAAAATGTCTAAATGTTCTTCTTCATTACTTGTAGCTATCATGATATCGTCTAAATAAATAGCAATTTTCTCTGCTCGAATCAGATCATCGAAAACATGGCTAACAAACCGCTGGAATGTTGAAGGTGCATTTTTCAGACCGAAAGGCATTTTCAAAAACTCGTACTGCCCCATCGGTGTTACAAAAGAAGTGTATTTAATCGAATCTTCAACCATATCTACGTGATAAAACGCACTCTTTAAATCCAATAACGAAAAAATGCATTTATTTGCTAGTCTATCTAACAGATCATCAATAAGAGGCAAGGGATAGTTATCTTTCAATGTTATCTTATTCAAACTACGAAAATCCACACATAACCTTATATCACCTGTTTTTTTTCTTACTAAAACAATGGGGGAAGAATATTCTGACTTACTCGGCCTAATTATCTTGGTTTGCATTAAGTCATCTAAAACAACCCTAACTTGTTGTTTTTCACTGTATGACAGTCTTCTTGGAGGACAATTAAAAGGTTTTTCTGTACTCAACAACAGTTTCATCTCACATCTAATTTTTGGCGTATCGGGGCGCTTACAGCACATATAATAATCTTGAAATATTTGCAGAAATTTTTGTTTTGCATAGACACTTACATTATCATTTTTTATATAAACATTAGGAGTTTTTGCTTCAGTTTTCAATACTTCATTGTAATTCACAGAAAATTTAGTGTTATCAAATTCAATTTTCATTAATCTTTGACACTCTTCATCATATGTGTTATTTTCGACTTTGAAATTCGAATCTATTTCTTTACATTCTAATTTTAAATTAGATTTACTTAAAAAGTCTCTTCCTAAAATAATTGGATGAGTCATTGTTTCATTTGTTACAACTAACATCGTTAATTCAATTCTTTTATTTTTGAAAAAAATAAAACTGTTTACATTTCCGACAATAGATAATGGACTTTTGTTTATACCACTATATTTTAAAAATACATTGTTCTTTCTGTTTATTACTACATCTGGTACGAACTGTTGGCGAACAAAGCTAATGGGGCTTCCCGTATCAATTAATGATCCTAATAAAGTTTTATAAGTAAATTTAGAATTAATAAATACATAATTTAAAAACCTTACATATTCATCGCCTTCCATCAATTCTGTGACATGTTGTACAGGGCGGCTCTTCCTTTGTGGACAATTTGCTGCTAAATGGCCAACTTCAGCGCATACATGACAAGCACCAAGCTCTCGTTTGGGTTTTCGGCATACACTTGCTAAATGGCCAACGGAGTTGCAATTGTAGCATCTCACGACTCTTGTTGTTTGTTGTCCATTATTCGACTGCTCATGTTGATTGTCTGCTGTCATTTTCTTTGATATATATCGTGGCAATTGAATATTTCTAAACGCTTCTAACAATTCATATTTGTCATGAAATCGTTGCATTTTAGCTTGCGAACGTAAAGTGTTATCCGGAATACCATCAATTAGATATTCTACAAGTTCATCTTCACCAATTAGAATTCTATTTGCCAGAATTAGTTTTTCTTGGAAATATTCTCGAAACGATTCGGTAGTCAACCACTGCCTGATTTCAAACTTTTTCTTTAGCATCAAATTGCTTGTTTTTTCTTCAAACAGCGAGCTCATTTCCTTTAAGAACTTGTCGATTGGCATTAAAATCAAGTCATCTCGAGAATGTAACCACTTTAGCGCATTGCCTTTTAATTTATTTGCAATTAATGCTCTTAGGTTGTTATCATCAAGTTGGTAAACACTCTGGATATTTTTTAGTTGTGCTTGCCATAGCTTAAGGCATTCACCACTACCAGAAAATTCAGATATAAGTTCTTTAACATCTGCGAACTTTTGCTTATTGGAAATGTTTTTTGTTTGATTATCACTATTTCTCAACTGTTCTTTTTCTCTCATTAGAAGTTCATTTTCCATCTTCTTTAGTTCACACTCACGCTTCAACAATTCTAATTCGATTTTTAAAAGTCGCCACTCGTTTGCATCACACTCTTTTTGTTTCTTTTCAACACTCGTTTGATTACTTGCGTCATATTGTGGTACAATCCCATTGCTAAATTCACCACACTCCTCGGTGATGTTTATACTGCTCGCTCCTTCGTTGATTTCATCAGCTTGTTCTTTTTCCGCAATGATGGCTTGCGTACAGTCAACGTCAGCGTCAACGTCAACCATGGAGTTTCGAAAATTTCCACGAAGCTCCTCAGGAATTTTTTGTAGGCGAACAATTAGTTCGGCTTTACTACCTGTTGTTTTATGTTTGAGCGAACGCAACCATGATTTTAATTGTTCAACTGTGTATAAACTAAGCGAATCCTCGTTTGATGACATTTTGGGCGCAATACAACCACTTCTGATATTTTAAACAATTTTATTATGTTGGACGCTCTTTTTAAATGATCTGCACTCGTTCTTCTTTATCTTCAACATGGCCGCAGATCGTGCTGCCACACTCCTTTATTTATAATAAGATACATAATTTACAGATTTATGATGTTACCACAATATATAATTTACATATTTATAATGCTGCCACAATACGATTGCTAAATGTAAGTATACAAGAAAATCGACTTTATGCCTGAATATAAGATTGTCGAATTCTTCCACATGCACTGCCGTTATGGTTTTATGTCAACTTGGGTAAGACGTAGAAGGCTAATAAACTTTAATATTTGATTTTAGTGATTTGAAGCAACTCAACACCGACTGCTAAATGTGAATATACAAGAAAATCGACTTTATACCTGAATATAAGATTGTCGAATTCTTCCAAATGCACTGCCGTTATGGCTTTATGTCAACTTCGATAAGATGAATAAGGCTAATTAACTTAAATATTTGATGTTAATGATTTAAAGCAACTCAACACCGACTGCTAAATGTGTATATACAAGAAAATCGACTTTATACCTGAATATAAGATTGTCGAATTCTTCCAAATGCACTGCCGTTATGGCTTTATGTCAACTTCGATAAGATGAAGAAGGCTAATTAACTTAAATATGTTAAATTAATGAATTAAAGCAACTCAGCACCGACTGCTAAATGTGTATATACAAGAAAATCGACTTTATACCTGAATATAAGATTGCCGAATTCTTACAAATGCAGTGCCGTTATGGCTTTATGTCAACTTCGATAAGATGAAAAAGGCTAATAAACTTTAATATTTGATTTTAGTGATTTGCAACAAAGCACCGACTGCTAAATGTGTATATACAAGAAAATCGACTTTATACCTGAATATAAGATTGTCGAATTCTTCCAAATGCACTGCCGTTATGGCTTTATGTCAACTTCGATAAGACGTAGAAGGCTAATAAACTTTAATATTTGATTTTAGTGATTTGAAGCAACACAACACCGACTGCTAAATGTGTATATACAAGAAAATCGACTTAATACCTGAATATAAGATTGTCGAATTCTTTCAAATGCACTGCCGTTATGGCTTTATGTCAACTTCGATAAGATGAATAAGGCTAATTAACTTAAATATTTGATGTTAATGATTTGAAGCAACTCAACACCGACTGCTAAATGTGTATATACAAGAAAATCGACTTTATACCTGAATATAAGATTGTCGAATTCTTCCAAATGCACTGCCGTTATGGCTTTATGTCAACTTCGATAAGATGAAGAAGGCTAATTAACTTAAATATTTGATGTTAATGATTTGAAGCAACTCAACACCGACTGCTAAATGTGTATATACAAGAAAATCGACTTTATACCTGAATATAAGATTGTCGAATTCTTCCAAATGCACTGCCGTTATGGCTTTATGTCAACTTCGATAAGATGAATAAGGCTAATTAACTTAAATATTTGATGTTAATGATTTGAAGCAACTCAACACCGACTGCTAAATGTGTATATACAAGAAAATCGACTTTATACCTGAATATAAGATTGTCGAATTCTTTCAAATGCGCTGCCGTTATGGCTTTATGTCAACTTCAGCAAGATGAATAAGGCTAATTAACTTAAATATTTGATGTTAATGATTTGAAGCAACTCAACACCGACTTCTAAATGTGTATATACAAGAAAATTGACATTTTTCCTGAATATAAGATTGTCGAATTCTTTCAAATGCGCTGCCGTTATGGCTTTATGTCAACTTCAGCAAGATGAATAAGGCTAATTAACTTAAATATTTGATGTTAACGATTTAAAGCAACTCAACACCGACTGCTAAATGTGTATATACAAGAAAATCGACTTTATACCTGAATATAAGATTGTCGAATTCTTCCAAATGCACTGCCGTTATGGCTTTATGTCAACTTCGATAAGATGAATAAGGCTAATTAACTTAAATATTTGATGTTAATGATTTAAAGCAACTCAACATCGACTGCTAAATGTGTATATACAAGAAAATCGACTTTATACCTGAATATAAGATTGTCGAATTCTTCCAAATGCACTGCCGTTATGGCTTTATGTCAACTTCGATAAGATGAATAAGGATAAGATGAAGAAGGAATATAATTAACTTAAATATTTGATGGCTTTATGTCAACTAAGATTTAATGATTTGAAGCAACTCAACACCGACTGCTAAATGTGTATATACAAGAAAATCGACTTTATACCTGAATATAAGATTGTCGAATTCTTCCAAATGCACTGCCGTTATGGCTTTATGTCAACTTCGATAAGATGAATAAGGCTAATTAACTTAAATATTTGATGTTAATGATTTGAAGCAACTCAACACCGACTGCTAAATGTGTATATACAAGAAAATCGACTTTATACCTGAATATAAGATTGTCGAATTCTTCCAAATGCACTGCCGTTATGGCTTTATGTCAACTTCGATAAGATGAAGAAGGCTAATTAACTTAAATATTTGATGTTAATGATTTGAAGCAACTCAACACCGACTGCTAAATGTTTATTTACAAGAAAATCGACTTTATACCTGAATATAAGATTGTCGAATTCTTCCAAATGCACTGCCGTTATGGCTTTATGTCAACTTCGATAAGATGAAGAAGGCTAATTAACTTAAATATTTGATGTTAATGATTTGAAGCAACTCAACACCGACTGCTAAATGTGTATATACAAGAAAATCGACTTTATACCTGAATATAAGATTGTCGAATTCTTCCAAATGCACTGCCGTTATGGCTTTATGTCAACTTCGATAAGATGAATAAGGCTAATTAACTTAAATATTTGATGTTAATGATTTGAAGCAACTCAACACCGACTGCTAAATGTGTATATACAAGAAAATCGACTTTATACCTGAATATAAGATTGTCGAATTCTTCCACATGCACTGCCGTTATGGTTTTATGTCAACTTGGGTAAGACGTAGAAGGCTAATAAACTTTAATATTTGATTTTAGTGATTTGAAGCAACTCAACACCGACTGCTAAATGTGTATATACAAGAAAATCGACTTTATACCTGAATATAAGATTGTCGAATTCTTCCAAATGCACTGCCGTTATGGCTTTATGTCAACTTCGATAAAGGCTAATTAACTTAAATATTTGATTTTAGTGATTTGCTAATTAACTTAAATATTTGATTTAATGATTTGAAGCAACTCAACACCGACTGCTAAATGTGTATATACAAGAAAATCGACTTTATACCTGAATATAAGATTGTCGAATTCTTCCAAATGCACTGCCGTTATGGCTTTATGTCAACTTCGATAAGATGAAGAAGGCTAATTAACTTAAATATGTTATATTAATGATTTAAAGCAACTCAACACCGACTGCTAAATGTGTATATACAAGAAAATCGTCTTTATACCTGAATATAAGATTGTCGAATTCTTCCAAATGCACTGCCGTTATGGCTTTATGTCAACTTCGATAAGATGAATAAGGCTAATTAACTTAAATATTTGATGTTAATGATTTAAAGCAACTCAACACCGACTGCTAAATGTGTATATACAAGAAAATCGTCTTTATACCTGAATATAAGATTGTCGAATTCTTCCACATGCACTGCCGTTATGGTTTTATGTCAACTTGGGTAAGACGTAGAAGGCTAATAAACTTTAATATTTGATTTTATTGATTTGAATCAACTCAACACCGACTGCTGAGTGTGTATTGGTCCTTCCAACGGAGTGGAGGTCTTCCTCTTCCTCTGCTTCCCCCGGCGGGTACAGCGTCGAATACTTTCAGAGCTGGAGTAACGTCGACTCATCGGTTGCTGTCATCGCCCAAGCCTCTGCACCATATAGCAGGACGGGAATTATGAGCGACTTATAAAGTTTTGCTTTTGTTCGTCGAGAGAGGACTTTACTTTTCAATTGCCTACTCAGTCCAAAGTAGCACCTGTTGGCAAGAGCAATCCTGCGTTGGATTTCCAGGCTGACATTATTAGTGGTGTTAATGCTGGTTCCTAAATAGACGAAATTATCTACAACTTCAAAGCTATGACTGTCAACAGTGACGTGAGAGCCAAGTCGCGAGTGCGACGACTGTTTGTTTGATGACAGGAGATATTTCGTTTTGCCCTCGTTCACTACCAGACCCATTTTCTATGCTTCCTTGTCCAGCCTAGAGAAAGCAGAACTAACGGCGCGGGTGTTGAGGCCGATGATATCAATATCGTCGGCATACGCCAACAGCTGTACACTCTTATAGAAGATGGTACCTTCTCTGTTTAGTTCTGCAGCTCGAACTATTTTTTCCAGGAGCAGGTTGAAGAAGTCGCACGATAGGGAGTCGCCTTGTCTGAAACCTCGTTTGGTATCGAACGGCTCGGAGAGGTCCTTCCCGATCCTGACGGAGCTTTTCGTGTTGTTCAACGTCAGTTTACACAGCCGTATTAGTTTTGCGGGGATACCAAACTCAGACATCGCGGCATAAAGGCAGCTCCTTTTCGTGCTGTCGAAAGCAGCTTTGAAATCGACGAAGAGGTGGTGTGTCGATTCTCCTTTCACGGGTCTTTTCCAAGATTTGGCGCATGGTGAATATCTGGTCGGTTGTTGATTTGCCAGGTCTGAAGCCACACTGATAAGGTCCAATCAGTTTGTTGACGGTGGGCTTTAATCTTTCACACAATACGCTCGATAGAACCTTACATGCGATGTTGAGGAGGCTAATCCCACGGTAGTTGGCGCAGATTGTGGGGTCTCCTTTTTTATGGATTGGGCATAGCACACTTAAATTCCAATCGTTGGGCATGCTCTCGTCCGACCATATTTTACAGAAGCTGATGCATGCACCTTATCGGTTCTTCGCCGCCGTGTTTGAATAGCTCGGCCGGCAATCCGTCGGCCTTCTGCCGCTTTGTTTGTTCTTCAGGCGGGCAATTGCTATTCGAACTTCTTCATGGTCGGGTAATGGAACGTCTGCTCCATCGTCATCGATTGGGAATCACTCCATCCGCATTTCGGCCCCTTTCTTTTCGCTGCCCTTTCTCTCGCCCCTCTTCAACTCTCGGTATCACATCCCCACGTGGAGTTTGGGCGGACGGTTCGTTGCGGTGGGGAGCCTGTTTTCTCTCCGCTGCGACGGCCTCCTTGTCTTTAAACTGTTCCTTTTCCCGAAAACCAATGGTTTCGGGTTTGGGTAAACCCCTGGGGAAATGCCCTCCCCCAGTTCCCTTTTACCGGGGTTGTTGCGGAGTGCTCTCCCGAGGAAAAAAAGGG
>NW_026090247.1:0-12095 GCF_024586455.1 Bactrocera neohumeralis
AAGATGTCAGTAAATAGATCCTGATAGAATGCAAGCAATTATTTTTACGCATAACGCACTTATACGCACCAATTTGCGTACGGGTACCCGGGTACCCTGGGCGGCAGACAGTGTGATTTTTTTTGGGTGGCAACACAAGGGTTAAATATTTGATATTAATGATTTGAAGAATTCAATATCTGATTGCTAAATGTGTATATACAAGAAAATCTATTTAATACCTGATTGTCTAATTCTTCCGAATTTACTGCCGTTATGGCTTTATGTCAACTTCAGCAAGATGAAGAAGGTTAATGACCTTAACTATTTGATGTTAATGATTTGAAGAAATTCAATATCTATTGCTAAATATGTATATACAAGAAAATCTACTTTATACCTGATTGTCTAATTCTTCCGAATGCACTGCCGTTATGGCCTTATGTCAACTTCAGCAAGATCAAAAAGGTTAATTGTCTTAACCCTTGTGTTGCCACCCGGGTACCCGCCGCAGTGTATTTTGTTGAATAATATTTTTTCTAAAAAAGATAGGCTGAAATCCTCTTGGATCCCCATGGTTTAATCGATTATCTAGCGAATTGCCCATTTTACATAGTTTAAATTGTTTTCTAACTTCGGAAATGTTACATTTTAAAATAAGAACACGTCTCAGCCACCCGGGTACCCGGGTACCCCGATAGAAGTTCGTGTAATACATTACGATTATAATTTTATTTTATATCTAAAAGGAGTAAATAAGTATTTATATGCTAACTATAACAAATTATGTTGATTTTTAAATATTTATTGATATTTCATTCAAAATTTTTCAATTTTTTTGTTCAAATTATTACTTATATTTCACTATGTAAAAAGCTAAAAATTCATTTCATTTTTTTTTTTTCATTTCATTCATTAATTTTTTTAACTTCATGTCGCAAAATAATATTATTATTATTATTATATTTTAAGAATTAATTAAAAAATTAAGAAAAATTAAAAATTAATTATTGCGATATAAACATTTAGAAATGTTCACCGAATGCTGATCGCATACGGGCTTATCGCACTCAACGCAGGATTTCCGTGTCTTTCGGCGTTTGCGAATAGGCTGCTCGTTACAAATGTAACAAGAGCCAATAACAGCTTTTCTCCCAGTGGCGTCTCGACGTTGGTCATTTCTGAGTACCACCTCTACTATTGGCCTTTCAAAGAAACTTTCGACTGCGATTTTAGTAGAGTGGTTTCGCATTATTTGCTGATTCGGCGCTCGCTCTTCGATCATCGGCATTGCTAACTCTTCTGACAATTGTCGAAGAAAAAGTCTTCGTCTGTTCGTTTTCTTATGAAGCATGCTGTTATTTTCATAATAGATGACATAGGCAGCTACACCTGCAATGTCGAGGATATTGAAAAAGAAAGCCAGTAGATGGACATCTACACGTTCGCCGTTGGGTGGAATACCTCGAACACATTTGATCCATGGTGTCAACTCCAGCTTTTGTTTGATTATGAAACAAAATCATTTCTGGTTTTTTGTGAGCTGCATCAGAAATTTCAAAACTGTAGTGCATCGTGCTAAGAAGTATTACAGCTTTGTTTTTCTTTGGAACGTATGAGCAGATAGTAGCTTTTTCATGAAATCCGAAAAGAGTTGACAGTACTTCTCTAGACCTTGACGGTTTCATTTTCTAGATAACAGAGTCTGCGCCAAAGGTAAAGTTGTGAAAAATATGTCCATGGTTATATTTCGCAAGATCCTTTATAATCGCTGACCAGGTCTTTGACAACTCGTTCTGCTTGATTGACTTCTCGAGTATTACCTTGTTTACCTGTATACAAAATCCCTTTCAGTGGATAAGCATTACTTGCATCGCACAACCAAAATACTTTCAGACCGTATTTAGAAGGCTTGGATTTCATATACTGAGTAAACTTAGTTCTTCCTCTGAAAGGGTAGAGCTGTTCATCGATGGTCAAGTGTCCCGTTGGTCGATACAATGCAGCTTAGTTGGCATTCAGCATCTTCCATATATCCGAAATAGGAGCAGCTTTATCATTGACTACTCGAGCCGGGCGTGTTGTATAATCATCGAAACGTATGAACCGTAAAAGCGACTGAAAGCGCATTCGTCCCATTGTTGCACGATATAACGGATAAGCATTTTTCTTCCAAATTTCATTTACATGATCTGTGTTTGAGTTATTTGCACCAGCAGATATCAATATTCCAAAAAAGGAATACATCTCTGTCCCTGTTACTTTTTTCCATACACGAGGTTCATTTTCTGGATGTTGTTTGTTGTAAACTCGATACACGGCTTCTGCTTTTTTATTCGTGCAGCGAACAATAATATCGACCATTTCCAACGTGATAATTTTTTTTAATGTTTGAGCGATTGACAACATTTCCGTACTCCTATGAGGTCCAGCTCTTTGCCTCACAATATTTCTAGCAGGAATCTGAAGATTTGGGCGTGCTTAATGATTTGAAGAAATTCAATATCTATTGCTAAATATGTATATACAAGCAAATCTACTTTATACCTGATTGTCTAATTCTTCCGAATGCACTGCCGTTATGGCTTTATGTCAACTTCAGCAAGATGAAGAAGGTTAATTACCTTAAATATTTGATGTTAATGATTTGAAGAAATTCAATATCTATTGCTAAATATGTATATACAAGAAGATCTACTTTATACCTGATTGTCCAATTCTTCCGAATGCACTGCCGTTATGGCTTTATGTCAACTTCAGCAAGATGAAGAAGGTTAATTATCTTAAATATTTGATGTTAATGATTTGAAGCAACTCAATATCGACTGCTAAATGTGTATATACAAGAAAATCGACTTTATACCTGAATATAAGATTTGTCGAATTCTTCCAAATGCACTGCCGTTATGGCTTTATGTCAACTTCAGCAAGATGAAGAAGGCTAATTAACTTAAATATTTGATGTTAATGATTTGAAGCAACTCAATATCGACTGCTAAATGTGTATATACAAGAAAATCGACTTTATACCTGAATATAAGATTGTCGAATTCTTCCAAATGCACTGCCGTTATGGCTTTATGTCAACTTCAGCAAATGAAGAAGGTTAATTAACTTAAATATTTGATGTTAATGATTTGAAGCAACTCAATATCGACTGCTAAATGTGTATATACAAGAAAATCGACTTTATACCTGAATATAAGATTGTCGAATTCTTCCAAATGCACTGCCGTTATGGCTTTATGTCAACTTCAGTAAAATGAAGAAGGTTAATTAACTTAAATATTTGATGTTAATGATTTGAAGCAACTCAATATCGACTGCTAAATGTGTATATACAAGAAAATCGACTTTATACCTGAATATAAGATTGTCGAATTCTTCCAAATGCACTGCCGTTATGGCTTTATGTCAACTTCAGCAAGATGAAGAAGGTTAATTAACTTAAATATTTGATGTTAATGATTTGAAGAAACTCAATATCGACTGCTAAATATGTATATACAAGAAAATCTACTTTATACCTGAATATAAGATTGTCGAATTCTTCCGAATGCACTGCCGTTATGGCTTTATGTCAACTTCAGCAAGATGAAGAAGGTTAATTATCTTAAATATTTGATCTTTATGATTTAAAGCAACTCAATATTGACTGCTAAATGTGTATATACAAGAAAATCGACTTTATACCTGAATATAAGATTGTCGAATTCTTCCAAATGCACTGCCGTTATGGCTTTATGTCAACTTCAGTAAAATGAAGAAGGTTAATTAACTTAAATATTTGATGTTAATGATTTGAAGCAACTCAATATCGACTGCTAAATGTGTATATACAAGAAAATCGACTTTATACCTGAATATAAGATTGTCGAATTCTTCCAAATGCACTGCCGTTATGGCTTTATGTCAACTTCAGTAAAATGAAGAAGGTTAATTAACTTAAATATTTGATGTTAATGATTTGAAGCAACTCAATATCGACTGCTAAATGTGTATATACAAGAAAATCGACTTTATACCTGAATATAAGATTGTCGAATTCTTCCAAATGCACTGCCGTTATGGCTTTATGTCAACTTCAGTAAAATGAAGAAGGTTAATTACTTAAATATTTGATGTTAATGATTTGAAGCAACTCAATATCGACTGCTAAATGTGTATATACAAGAAAATCGACTTTATACCTGAATATAAGATTGTCTATTTCTTCCGAATGCACTGCCGTTATGGCTTTATGTCAACTTCAGCAAGATAAAGAAGGTTAATTACCTTAAATATTTGATATTAATGATTTGAAGCAACTCAATATCGATTGCTAAATGTGTTAATACAAGAAGATCTACTTTATACCTGATTGTCTAATTCTTCCAAATGCACTGCCGTAATGGCTTTATGTCAACTTCAGTAAAATGAAGAAGGTTAATTAACTTAAATATTTGATGTTAATGATTTGAAGCAACTCAATATCGACTGCTAAATGTGTATATGCAAGAAAATCGACTTTATGCCTGAATATTAAGATTGTCGAATTCTTCCAAATGCACTGCCGTCATGGCTTTATGTCAACTTCAGTAAAATGAAGAAGGCTAATTAACTTAAATATTTGATGTTAATGATTTGAAGCAACTCAATATCGACTGCTAAATGTGTATATACAAGAAAATCGACTTTATACCTGAATATAAGGTTGTCGAATTCCTCCAAATGCACTGCCGTTATAGCTTTATGTCAACTTCAGTAAAATAAAGAAGGCTAATTAACTACATAAAATATTTGATGTTAATGATTTGAAGCAACTCAATATCGACTGCTAAACGTGTATATACAAAAAAATCTATTTTATACCTGAATATATATTTATGAATTCTTCCAAATGCACTGCCGTCATGGCTTTATGTCAACTTCAGTAAAATGAAGAAGGCTAATTAACTTAAATATTTGATGTTAATGATTTGAAGCAACTCAGAATCGACTGCTTAATGTGTTTATACAAGAAAATCGACTTTATACCTGAATATAAGGTGGTCGAATTCTTCCAAATGCACTGCCGTCATGGCTTTATGTCAACTTCAGTAAAATGAAGAAGGCTAATTAACTAAAATATTTGATGTTAATGATTTGAAGCAACTCAATATCGACTGCTAAATGTGTATATACAAGAAAATTGACTTTATACCTGAATATAGGTAGTCGAATTCTTCCAAATGCACTGCCGTTATGGCTTTATGTCAACTTCAGTAAAATAAAGAAGGCTAATTAACTAAAATATTTGATGTTAATGATTTGAAGCAACTCAATATCGACTGCTAAATGTGTATATACAAGAAAATTGACTTTATACCTGAATATAAGATTGTCGAATTCTTCCAAATGCACTGCCGTTATGGCTTTATGTCAAGTTCAGTAAAATGAAGAACGCTAATTAACTTAAATATTTGATGTTAGTGATTTGAAGCAACTCAATATCGACTGCTAAATGTGTATATACAAGAAAATCGACTTTATACCTGAATATAAGATGGTCGAATTCTTCCAAATGCACTGCCGTCATGGCTTTATGTCAACTTCAGTAAAATGAAGAAATCTAATTAACTTAAATATTTGATGTTAATGATTTGAAGCAACTCAATATCGACTGCTAAATGTGTATATACAAGAAAATCGACTTTATACCTGAATAAGATTGTCTATTTCTTCAAATGCACTGCCGTAATGGTTTTATGTCAACTTCAGTAAAATGAAGAAGGTTAATTAACTTAAATATTTGATGTTAATGATTTGAAGCAACTCAATATCGACTGCTAAATGTGTATATGCAAGAAAATCCACTTTATACCTGATTGTCCAATTCTTCCGAATGCACTGCCGTTATGGCTTTATGTCAACTTCAGCAAGATGAAGAAGGTAAATTAACTTAAATATTTGATGTTAATGATTTGAAGCAACTCAATATCGACTGCTAAATGTGTATATACAAGAAAATCGACTTTATACCTGAATATATATTTATCGAATTCTTCCAAATGCACTGCCGTCATGGCTTTATGTCAGCTTCAGTAAAATGGAGAAGGTTAATTAACTTAAATATTTGATGTTAATGATTTGAAGAAACTCAATATCGACTGCTAAATGTGTATATACAAAAAAATCGACTTTATACCTGCATATAAAATTGTCGAATTCTTCCAAATGCACTGCCGTTATGGCTTTATGCCAACTTCAGCAAGATGAAGAAGGTTAATTATCTTAAATATTTGAAATTAATGATTTAAAGCAACTCAATATTGACTCCTAAATGTGTATATACAAGAAAACTGACTTTATACCTGAATATAAGATTGTCGAATTCTTCCAAATGCACTGCCGTTATGGTTTTATGTCAACTTCAGCATGATGAAGAAGGCTAATTAACTTAAATATTTGATGTTAATGATTTGAAGAAATTCAATATCTATTGCTAAATATGTATATACAAGAAGATCTACTTTATACCTGATTGTCCAATTCTTCCAAATGCACTGCCGTTATGGCTTTATGTCAACTTCAGTAAGATGAAGAAGGTTAATTAACTTAAATATTTGATGTTAATGATTTGAAGCAACTCAATATCGACTGCTAAATGTGTATATACAAGAAAATCGACTTTATACCTGAATATAAGATTGTCGAATTCTTCCAAATGCACTGCCGTTATGGCTTTATGTCAACTTCAGTAAAATGAAGAAGGCTAATTAACTTAAATATTTGATGTTAATGATTTGAAGCAACTCAATATCGACTGCTAAATGTGTATATACAAGAAAATCGACTTTATACCTGAATATGATTGTCGAATTCTTCCAAATGCACTGCCGTCATGGCTTTATGTCAGCTTCAGTAAAATGGAGAAGGTTAATTAACTTAAATATTTGATGTTAATGATTTGAAGCAACTCAATATCGACTGCTAAATGTGTATATACAAGAAAATCGACTTTATACCTGAATATAATATTGCCGAATTCTTTCAAATGCACTGCCGTTATGGTTTTATGTCAACTTCAGCAAGATGAAGAAGGCTAATTAACTTAAATATTTGATGTTAATGATTTGAAGAAATTCAATATCTATTGCTAAATATGTATATATAATATATATATATATCGACTGCTAAATGTGTATATACAAGAAAATCGACTTTATACCTGAATATAAGATTGTCGAATTCTTCCAAATGCACTGCCGTTATGGCTTTATGTCAACTTCAGTAAAATGAAGAAGGTTAATTAACTTAAATATTTGATGTTAATGATTTGAAGAAATTCAATATCGACTGCTAAATGTGTATATACAAGAAAATCTACTTTACACCTGAATATAAATTTATCGAATTCTTCCAAATGCACTGCCGTTATGGCTTTATGTCAACTTCAGTAAGATGAAGAAGGTTAATTAACTTAAATATTTGATGTTAATGCTTTGAAGCAACTCAATATCGACTACTAAATGTGTATATACAAGAAAATCGACTTTATACCTGAATATAAGATTGTCGAATTCTTCCAAATGCACTGCCGTTATGGCTTTATGTCAACTTCAGCAAGATGAAGAAGGTTAATTAATCTTAAATATTTGATGTTAATGATTTGAAGCAACTCAATATCGACTGCTAAATGTGTATATACAAGAAAATCGACTTTATACCTGAATATAAGATTGTCGATTTCTTCCAAATGCACTGCCGTTATGGCTTTATGTCAACTTCAGTAAGATGAAGAAGGTTAATTGTCTTAAATATTTGATATTAATGATTTAAAGCAACTCAATATTGACTGCTAAATGTGTATATACAAGGAAACCGACTTTATACCTGAATATAAGATTGTCGAATTCTTCCAAATGCACTGCCGTAATGGCTTTATGTCAACTTCAGTAAAATGAAGAAGGTTAATTAACTTAAATATTTGATGTTAATGATTTGAAGCAACTCAATATCGACTGCTAAATGTGTATATACAAGAAAATCGACTTTATACCTGAATATAAGATTGTCGAATTCTTCCAAATGCACTGCCGTCATGGCTTTATGTCAACTTCAGTAAAATGAAGAAGGCTAATTAACTAAAATATTTGATGTTAATGATTTGAAGCAACTCAATATCGACTGCTAAATGTGTATATACAAGAAAATTGACTTTATACCTGAATATAGGTAGTCGAATTCTTCCAAATGCACTGCCGTTATGGCTTTATGTCAACTTCAGTAAAATAAAGAAGGCTAATTAACTAAAATATTTGATGTTAATAATTTTAAGCAACTCAATATCGACTGCTAAATGTGTATATATAAGAAAATCGACTTTATACCTGATTGTCGAATTCTTCCAAATGCACTGCCGTTATTGCTTTATGTCAACTTCAGTAAAATGAAGAAGGCTAATTAACTTAAATATTTGATGTTAATGATTTGAAGCAACTCAATATCGACTGCTAGATGTGTATATACAAGAAAATCGACTTTATACCTGAATATAAGGTGGTCGAATTCTTTCAAATGCACTGCCGTCATGGCTTTATGTCAACTTCAGTAAAATGAAGAAGGCTAATTAACTAAAATATTTGATGTTAATGATTTGAAGCAACTCAATATCGACTGCTAAATGTGTATATACAAGAAAATTGACTTTATACCTGAATATAGGTAGTCGAATTCTTCCAAATGCACTGCCGTTATGGCTTTATGTCAACTTCAGTAAAATAAAGAAGGCTAATTAACTACATAAAATATTTGATGTTAATGATTTGAAGCAACTCAATATCGACTGCTAAATGTGTATATACAAGAAAATTGACTTTATACCTGAATATAAGATTGTCGAATTCTTCCAAATGCACTGCCGTTATGGTTTTATGTCAACTTCAGTAAAATGAAGAAGGCTAATTAACTTAAATATTTGATGTTAATGATTTGAAGCAACTCAATATCGACTGCTAAATGTGTATATACAAGAAAATCGACTTTATACCTGAATATAAGGTGTCGAATTCTTCCAAATGCACTGCAGTCATGGCTTTATGTCAACTTCAGTAAAATGAAGAAGGCTAATTAACTTAAATATTTGATGTTAATGATTTGAAGCAACTCAATATCGACTGCTAAATGTGTATATACAAGAAAATCGACTTTATACCTGAATATAAGATTGTCGAATTCTTCCAAATGCACTGCCGTTATGGCTTTATGTCAACTTCAGTAAAATGAAGAAGGTTAATTAACTTAAATATTTGATGTTAATGATTTGAAGCAACTCAATATCGACTGCTAAATGTGTATATACAAGAAAATCTACTTTATACCTGAATATATATTTATCGAATTCTTCCAAATGCACTGCCGTCATGGCTTTATGTCAACTTCAGTAAAATGAAGAAGGTTAATTAACTTAAATATTTGATGTTAATGATTTGAAGCAACTCAATATCGACTGCTAAATGTGTATATACAAGAAAATCGACTTTATACCTGAATATAAGATTGTCGAATTCTTCCAAATGCACTGCCGTTATGGCTTTATGTCAACTTCAGTAAAATGAAGAAATCTAATTAACTTAAATATTTGATGTTAATGATTTGAAGCAACTCAATATCGACTGCTAAATGTGTATATACAAGAAAATCGACTTTATACCTGAATATAAGATTGTCGAATTTTTCCAAATGCACTGCCGTTATGGCTTTATGTCAAATTCAGCAAGATGGAGAAGGTAAATTAACTTAAATATGGTAAAGTAATGATTTAAAGCAACTCAATATCGACTGCAAATGTGTATATACAAAAAATCGACTTTATACCTGAATATATATTTATCGAATTCTTCCAAATGCACTGCCGTCATGGCTTTATGTCAGCTTCAGTAAAATGAAGAAGGTTAATTAACTTAAATGTTTGATGTTAATGATTTAAAGCAACTCAATATCGACTGCTAAATGTGTATATACAAGAAAATCGACTTTATACCTGAATATAGGATTGTCGAATTCTTCCAAATGCACTACCGTCATGGCTTTCTGTCAACTTCAGCAAGATGAAGAAGGCTAATTATCTTAAATATTTGATGTTAATGATTTGAAGCAACTCAATATCGACTGCTAAATGTGTATATACAAGAAAATCCGACTTTATACCTGAATATAAGATTGTCGAATTCTTCCAAATGCACAACCGTTATGGCTTTATGTCAACTTCAGCAAGATGAAGAAGGCTAATTAACTTAAATATTTGATGTTAATGATTTGAAGAAATTCAATATCTATTGCTAAATATGTATATACAAGAAGATCTACTTCATACCTGATTGTCCAATTCTTCCGAATGCACTGCCGTTATGGCTTTATGTCAACTTCAGCAAGATGAAGAAGGTAAATTAACTTAAATATTTGATGTTAATGATTTGAAGCAACTCAATATCGACTGCTAAATGTGTATATACAAAAAATCTAATAAGGTGGTCGAATGCTTTCAAATGCACTGCCGTCATGGCTTTATGTCAACTTCAGTAAAATGAAGAAGGCTAATTAACTTAAATATTTGATGTTAATGATTTGCAGCAACCCAATATCGACTGCTAAAGGTGTATATACAAGAAAATCGACTTTATACCTGAATATATATTTATCGAATTCTTCCAAATGCACTGCCGTCATGGCTTTATGTCAGCTTCAGTAAAATGGAGAAGGTTAATTAACTTAAATATTTGATGTTAATGATTTGAAGCAACTCAATATCGACTGCTAAATGTGTATATACAAGAAAATCGACTTTATACCTGAATATATATTTGTCGAATTCTTCCAAATGCACTGCCGTTATGGTTTTATGGCAACTTCAGCAAGATGAAGAAGGCTAATTAACTTAAATATTTGATGTTAATGGTTTGAAGAAATTCAATATCTATTGCTAAATATGTATATATAATATATATATATATCGACTGCTAAATGTGTATATACAAAAAAATCGACTTTATACCTGAATATAAGATTGTCGAATTCTTCCAAATGCACTGCCGTTATGGCCTTATGTCAACTTCAGTAAAATGAAGAAGGTTAATTAACTTAAATATTTGATGTTAATGATTTGAAGCAACTCAATCTCGACTGCTAAATGTGTATATACAAGAAAATCTACTTTATACCTGAATATAAATTTATCGAATTCTTCCAAATGCACTGCCGTCATGGCTTTATGTCAGCTTCAGTAAAATGGAGAAGGTTAATTAACTTAAATATTTGATGTTAATGATTTGAAGAAACTCAATATCGACTGCTAAATGTGTATATACAAACAAATCGACTTTATACCTGAATATAAGATTGTCGAATTCTTCCAAATGCACTGCCGTTATGGTTTTATGTCAACTTCAGCAAGATGAAGAAGGCTAATTAACTTAAATATTTGATGTTAATGATTTGAAGCAACTCAATATCGACTGCTAAATTTGTATATACAAGAAACTCTACTTTATACCTGTATTTGTCGAATTCTTCCAAATGCACTGCCGTTATGGCTTTATGTCAACTTCAGCAAGAAGAAGAAGGTTAATTAACTTAAATATGTGATGTTATTGATTTAAAGCAACTCAATATCGACTGCTAAATGTGTCCAAATGCACTGCCGTCATGGCTTTATGTCAACTTCAGTAAAATGAAGAAGGCTAATTAACTTAAATATTTGATGTTAGTGATTTGAAGCAACTCAATATCGACTACTAAATGTGTATATACAAGAAAATCGACTTTATACCTGAATATAAGGTGGTCGAATTCTTCCAAATGCACTGCCGTCATGGCTCTATGTCAACTTCAGTAAAATGAAGAAGGCTAATTAACTTAAATATTTGATGTTAATGATTTGAAGCAACTCAATATCGACTGCTAAATGTGTATATACAAGAAAATCGACTTTATACCTGAATATAAGATTGTCGAATTCTTCCAAATGCACTGCCGTTATGGCTTTATGTCAACTTCAGCAAGATGAAGAAGGCTAATTAACTTAAATATTTGATGTTAATGATTTGAAGCAACTCAATATCGACTGCTAAATATGTATATACGAGAAGATCTACTTT
>NW_026090248.1:0-26719 GCF_024586455.1 Bactrocera neohumeralis
CTTGATATCGATGGCTTAATGTGTATGTATCAAAAAATCGATTCTACACCTTAACTTAAGATTGTGAAATTGCTCCAAAGACACTGTCGTTATGGCTATACGACAACTCTATGACAACTCCAATAACATCAAAACGGCTAATTAGCATAAATATGTAAAGTTCATATTTTTACGCAACTTGATATCGATTGCTTAATGTGTATGTATCAAAAAATCAATTCTACACCTTAATTAAGGATTGTTAAATTGTTCCAAATACACTGTCGCTATTGCTATAGGACAACTCTATGACAACTCCAATAACATCAAAACGGCTAGCTAGCATAAATATGTAAAGTTCATATTTTTACGCAACTTGATATCGATTGCTTAATGTGTATGTACCAAGAAATTCGAACTCCAATAACATCAAAAACGGCTAATTAACAGAAATATGCAAAGTTCATATTTTTACGCATTAATATCGATTGCTTAATGTGTATGTACTAAAAAATCGATTCTACACCTTAATAAAAGATTGTTAAATTGTTCCAAATACTCTGTCGCTATTGCTATAGGGCAACTCTATGACAACTCCAATAACACAAAAACGGCTAATTGGCAGAAATATGTAAAGTTCATATTTTTACGCAACTTGATATCGATTGCTTAATGTGTATGTATCAAAAAATCGATTCTACACCTTAACTTAAGATTGTGATATTGCTCCAAAGACACTGTCGGTATGGCTATACGACAACTCTATGAAAGCTCCAATAACATCAAAACGGCTAAATAGCATAAATATGTAAAGTTCATATTTTTACGCAACTTGATATCGATTGCATAATGTGTATGTATCAAAAAAGCGATTCTACACCTTAATTTAGGATTGTTAAATTGTTCCAAATACACTGTCGCTATTGCTATAGGACAACTCTATGACAACTCCAATAACATCAAAACGGGTAATTAGCAAAAATATGTAAAGTTCATATTTTTACGCATCTTGATATCGATTGCTTAATGTGTATGTACCAAAAAATCGATTCTACACCTTAATATAAGATTGTGAATTGCTCGAAATACACTGTCGCTATGGCTATACGACAACTCTATGACAACTCCAATAACATCAAAACGGCTAGTTAGCATAAATATGTAAAGTTCATATTTTTACGCAACTTGATATCGATTGCTCCAAATAATGTGTATGTAGTTCATAAAAAATCGATTCTACACGATTTAATAAAGATTGTGAAATTGTTCCAAATACACTGTCGCTATGGCTATACGACAACTCTATGACAACTCCAATAACATCAAAACGGCTAGTTAGCATAAATATGTAAAGTTCATATTTTTACGCAACTTGATAACGATTGCTTAGTGTGTATGTATCAAAAAATCGATTCTACACAGTAACTTAAGATTGTGAATTTGTTTCAAATACACTGTCATTATGGCTATACGACAACTCTATGACAACTCCAATAACATCAAAACGGCTAGTTAGCATAAATATGTAAAGTTCATATTTTTACGCAACTTGATATCGATTTCTTAATGTGTATGTACTAAAAAATTCGATTCTACACCTTAATTTGGGATTGTTAAATTGTTCCATATACACTGTCGCTATTGCTGTAGGACAACTCTATGACAACTCCAATAACATCAAAACGGCTAGTTAGCATAAATATGTAAAGTTCATATTTTTACGCAACTTGATATCGATTGCTTAATGTGTATGTACTAAAAAATCGATTCTACACCTTAATATAAGATTGTGAAATTGCTCCAAATACACTGTCGTTATGGCTATACGACAACTCTATGAAAACTCCAATAACATCAAAACGGCTAATTTGCATAAATATGTAAAGTTCATATTTTTACGCATCTTGATATCGATTGCATAATATGTATGTACCAAAAAATCAATTTTACACCTTAATTTAAGATTGTTAAATTGTTCCAAATACACTGTTGCTATTGCTATACGACAACTCTATGACAACTCCAATAACATCAAAACGGCTAGTTAGCATAAATATGTAAAGTTCATATTTTTACGCAACTTGATATCGATTGCTTAATGTGTATGTACCAAAAAATCGATTCTACACCTTAATATAAGATTGTGAAATTGCTCCAAATACACTGTCGTTATGGCTATAGGACAACTCTATGACAACTCCAATAACATCAAACGGGCAGGTAGCATAAATATGTAAAGTTCATATTTTTACGCGACTTGATATCGATTGCTTAATGTGTATGTATCAAAAATCGATTCTACACCTTAATAGAAGCTTGTGAAGTTGTTCCAAATACAATGTCGTTTTGGCTATAGGACAACTCTATGACAACTCCAATAACATCAAAACGGCTAGTTAGCATAAATATGTAAAGTTCATATTTTTACGCAACTTGATATCGATTGCTTAATGTGTATGTATCAAAAAATCGATTCTACACCTTAATTTAAGGTTGCAAAATTGTTCCAAATACGCTGTCGCTATTGCTATACGACAACTCTATGACAACTCCAATAACATCAAAACGGCTAATTAGCATAAATATGTAAAGTTCATATTTTTACGCATCTTGATATCGATTGCTTAATGTGTATGTACAAAAAATCAATTCTACACCTTAATTTAAGATTGCTAAATTGTTCCAAATACACTGTCGCTATGGCTATAGAACAACTCTATGACAACTCCAATAACATCAAAACGGAGAGTTGGCATAAATATGTAAAGTTCATATTTTTACGCAACTTGATATCGATTGCTTAATGTGTATGTATCAAAAAATCAATTCTACACCTTAATTTAAGATTGTTAAATTGTTCCAAATACACTGTCGCTATTGCTATAGGACAACTCTATGACAACTCCAATAACATCAAAACGGCTAGTTAGCATAAATATGTAAAGTTCATATTTTTACGCAACTTGATATCGATTGCTTAATGTGTATGTATCAAAAAATCGATTCTACACCTTAATATAAGATTGTGAAATTGATCCAAATACACTGTCGCTATGGCTATACGACAACTCTATGACAACTCCAATAACATCAAAACGGCTAATTAGCATAAATATGTAAAGTTCATATTTTTACGCAACTTGATATCGATTGCTTAATGTGTATGTATCAAAAAAATCGATTCTACACCTTAATATAAGATTGTGAAATTGTTCCAAATACTCTGTCGCTATTGCTATACGACAACTCTATGACAACTCCAATAACATCAAAACGGCTAAGTTGCATAAATATGTAAAAGTTCATATTTTTACGCATCTTGATATCGATTGCATAATATGTATGTACCAAAAAATCAATTTTACAACTTAATTTAAGATTGTAAAATTGTTCCAAATACACTGTCGCTATTGCTATACGACAACTCTATGACAACGCCAATAACATCAAAACGGCTAGTTAGCATAAATATGTAAAGTTCATATTTTTACGCAACTTGATATCGATTGCTTAATGTGTATGTACCAAAAAATCAATTCTAAACCTTAATTTAAGATTGTTAAATTGTTCCAAATACACTGTCGCTATTGCTATAGGACAACTCTATGACAACTCTATGACAACTCCAATAACATCAAAACGGCTAGTTAGCATAAATATGTAAAGTTAATATTTTTACGCAACTTGATATCGATTGCTTAAATGTATGTACAAAAAATCGATTCTACACCTTAATATAAGATTGTGAAATTGTTCCAAATACACTGTCGCTATGGCTATACGACAACTCTATGACAACTCCAATAACATCAAAACGGCTAATTAGCATAAATATGTAAAGTTCATATTTTTACGCAACTTGATATCGATTGCATAATGTGTATGTACTAAAAAATCGATTCTACACCTTAATATAAGATTGTGAAATTGTCCAAATACACTGTCGCTATTATGGCTATACGACAACTCTATGACAACTCCAATAACATCAAAACGGCTAATTAGCATAAATATGTAAAGTTCATATTTTTACGCAACTTGATATCGATTGCTTAATGTGTATGTACAAAAAATCGATTCTACACCTTAATTTAAGATTGTGAAATTGTTCCAAATACACTGTCGCTATTGGCTATAGGACAACTCTATGACAACTCCAATAACACCAAAACGGCTAGTTAGCATAAATATGTAAAGTTCATATTTTTACGCAACTTGATATCGGTTGCTTAATGTGTATGTATCAAAAAATCGATTCTACACCTTAATATAAGATTGCGAAATCGCTCCAAAGACACTCTAGTTATGGCTATACGACAACTCTATGACAATCTAGTAACATCAAAACGGCTAGTTAGCATAAATATGTAAAGTTCATATTTTTACGCAACTTGATATCGATTGCTTAATGTGTATGTAACAAAAAATTCAATTCTACACCTTAATTTAAGATTGTGAAATTGTTCCTAATACACTGTCGTTATGGCTATACGACAACTCTATGACAACTCCAATAACATCAAAACGGCTTAATAGCATAAATATGTGAAATTCATATTTTTAGGCATCTTGATATCGATTGCTTAATGTGTATGTATCAAAAAAATTGATTCTACACCTTATATTAAGATTGTGAAATTGTTCCAAATACACTGTCGCTATGGCTATACGACAACTCTATGACAACTCCAATAACATCAAAACGGCATTAATTAGCATAAATATGTAAAGTTCATATTCCTACGCAACTTGATATCGATTGCATAATATGTATGTACCAAAAAATCAATTTTACACCTTAATTTAAGATTGTTAAATTGTTCCAAATACATTGTCGCTATTGCTATACGACAACTCTATAACACCTCCAATAACATCAAAACGGCTAGTTAGCATAAATATGTAAAGTTCATATTTTTACGCAACTTGATATCGATTGCTTAATGTGTATGTACTAAAAAATCGATTCTACACCTTATAATAAAATTGCGAAATTGCTTCAAATACACTGTCGTTATGGCTATACGACAACTCTATGACAACTACAATAACAGCAAAACGGCTAATTAGCAGAAATATGTAAAGTTCATATTTTTACGCAACTTGATGTCGATTCCTTAGTGTATGTGTACAAAAAAATCGATTCTACTCCTTAATATAAGATTGTTAGATTGTTCCAAATACACTGTCGTTATGGCTATACGACAACTCTATGACAACTCAAATAACATCAAAACAGATAAATAGCATAAATATGTAAAGTTCATATTTTTACGCAACTTGATATCGATTGCTTAATGGGAATGTATCAAAAAATCGATTCTACACCTTAATTATAAGATTGCAAAGTTGTTCCAAATACACTGTCGCTATTGCTATAGGACAACTCTATGACAACTCCAATAACATCAAAACGGCTAGTTAGCATAAAGATGTAAAGTTCATATTTTTACGCAACTTGATATCGATTGCTTAATGGGTATGTATCAAAAAATCGATTCTACACCTTAATATAAGATTGTGAAATTGTTCCAAATACACTGGCGCTATTGCTATAGAACAACTCTATGAAACTCCAATAACATCAAAACGGCAAATATGCATAAATATGTAAAGTTCAAATTTTTACGCATCTTGAGATCGATTGCATATGGTGTCTGTATCAAAAAATCGATTCTACACCTTAATATAAGATTGTGAAATTGTTCCAAATACATTCTCGCTATTGCTATAGGACAACTCTATTACAACTCCAATAACATGAAAACGGCTAGTTAGCATAAATATGTAAAGTTCATATTTTTACGCAACTTGATATCGATTGCTTAATGTGTATGTATCAAAAAATCGATTCTACACCTTAATATAAGATTGTGAAATTGCTCCTAATACACTGTCGTTATGGCTATACGACAACTCTATGACAACTCCAATAACATCAAAACGGCTAGTTAGCATAAATATGTAAAGTTCATATTTTTACGCAACTTGATATCGATTGCTTAATGTGTATGTACAAAAAAATCGATTCTACACCTTAATATAAGATTGTGAAATTGCTCCAAATACACTGTCGCTATGGCTATACGACAACTCTATGACAACTCCAATAACATCAAAACGGCTAGTTAGCATAAATATGTAAAGTTCATATTTTTACGCATCTTGATATCGATTGCTTAATGTGTATGTATAAAAAAATCGACTCTACACCTTAACTTAAGATTGCAAAGTTGTTCCAAATACACTGTCGCTATTGCTATACGACAACTCTATGACAACTCCAATAACATCAAAACGGCTAATTAGCATAAATATGTAAAGTTCATATTTTTACGCAACTTGATATCGATTGCTTAATGTGTATGTATCAAAAAATCGATCCTACGCCTCAATTTAAGATTGTGAAATTGTTCCAAATACACTGTCGCTATTGCTATACGACAACTCTATGACAACTCCAATAACAACAAAACGGCGAGTTATCATAAATATGTAAAGCTCATGTTCTTACGCAACTAAATATCAATTGCTTAATGTGAATGTATCAAAAAAACGATTCTACACCTTAATATAAGATTGTGAAATTGTTCCAAATACACTGTCGCTATGGCTATGCGACAACTCCATGACAACTTCAATAACATCAAAACGGCTAGTTAGCATAAATATGTGAAGTTCATATTTTTACGCAACTTGATATCGATTGCTTAATGTGTATGTATCTAAAAAAATCGATTCCACTCTTTAATATAAGATTGTGAAATTGTTCCAAATACACTGTCGTTATGGCTATACGACAACTCTATGACAACTCCAATAACATCAAAACGGCTAGTTAGCATAAATATGTAAAGTTCATATTTTTACGCATCTTGATATCGATTGCTTAATATGTATGTATCAAAAAATCGATTCTACACCTTAATATATGATTGTGAAATTGCTCCAAATACACTTTCACTATGGCTATACGACAACTCTATGACAACTCCAATAACATCAAAACGGCTAATTAGCAAAAATATGTAAAGTTCATATTTTTACGCAACCTGATATCGATTGCATAATGTGTATGTACCAAAAAATCGATTCTACACTTTAATTTAAGATTGCAAAAATGTTCCAAATACGTTATCGCTATGGCTATAGGACAACTCTATGAAAACTCCAATAACATAAAACGGCTAATTAGTATAACAATGTAAAGTTCATATTTTTACGCAACTTGATATCGATTGCTTAATGTGTGTGTACTAAAAAATCGGTTCTACACCTTAATATAAGATTGTGAAATTGTTTCAAATACACTGTCATTATGGCTATACGACAACTCTATGACAACTCCAATAACATCAAAACGGCTAGTTAGCATAAATATGTAAAGTTCATATTTTTACGCAACTTGATATCGATTTCTTAATGTGTATGTATCAAAAAATCAATTCTACACCTTAATTAAGATTGTGAAATTGTTCCAAATACACTGTCGCTATGGCTGTACGACAACTCTACGACAACTCCAATAACATCAAAACGGCTAGTTAGCATAAATATGTAAAGTTCATATTTTTACGCATCTTGATATCGATTGCTTAATGTGTATGTACTAAAAAATCGATTCTACACCTTAATATAAGATTGTGAAATTGCTCCAAATACACTGTCGCTATGGCTATACGACAACTCTATGACAACTCCAATAACATCAAAACGGCTAGTTAGCATAAATATGTAAAGTTCATATTTTTACGCAACTTGATATCGATTGCTTAATGTGTATGTATCAAAAAATCGATTCTACACCTTAATATAAGATTTGCGAAATTGTTCCAAATACACTGTCGTTATGGCTATACGACAACTCTATGACAACTCCAATAACATCAAAACGGCTAATTAGCATAAATATGTAAAGTTCATATTTTTACGCAACTTGATATCGATTGCTTAATGAGCATGTATCAAAAAAATCAATTCTACACCTTAATATAAGATTGTGAAATTGTTCCAAATACACTGTCGTTATGGCTATACGACAACTCTATGACAACTCCAATAACATCAAAACGGCTAAGTTAGCATAAATATGTAAAGTTCATATTTTTACGCATCTTGATATCGATTGCTTAATGTGTATGTATCAAAAAATCGATTCTACACCTTAATTAAGATTGTTAAATTGTTCCAAATACACTGTCGCTATTGCTATACGACAACTCTATGACAACTCCAATAACATCAAAACGGCTAATTTGCATAAATATGTAAAGTTCATATTTTTACGCAACTTGATATCGATTGCTTAATGTGTATGTACAAAAAAATCGATTCTACACCTTAATATAAGATTGTGAAATTGTTAAAAATACACTGTCGCTATTGCTATAGAACAACTCTATGACAACTCCAATAACATCAAAATGGCTAATTAGCATAAATATGTAAAGTTCATATTTTTACACAACCTGATATCGATTGCATAATGTGTATGTACCAAAAAATCGATTCTACACCTTAAAATAAGATTGTGAAATTGCTGCAAATACACTGTCGCTTTTGCTATAGGGCAACCCTATGACAACTCCAAGAACTTCAAAAAGGGTAATTAGCATAAGTATGTAAAGTTCATATTTTTACGCAACTTGATATCGATTGCATAATGTGTATGTATCAAAAAATCATCTCTACACCTTAATTTAAGATTGTAAGACTGTTCCAAATACACTGTCGCTATTGCTATAGGACAACTCTATGACAACTCCAATAACATCAAAACGGCGAGTTAGCATAAATATGTAAAGTTCATATTTTTACGCAACTTGATATCGATTGCTTAATATGTATGTATCAAAAAATCGATTCTACACCTTAACTTAAGATTGTGAAATTGCTCCAAAGACACTGTCGCTATTGCTATACGACAACTCTATGAAAACTCCAATAACATCAAAACGGCTAGTTAGCATAAATATGTAAAGTTCATATTTTTACGCAACTTGATATCGATTGCTTAATGTGAATGTATCAAAATCTCGATTCTACACCGTAACTTAAGATTGTGAAATTATTTTAAATATACTGTCATTATGGCTATACGACAACTCTATGACAACTCCAATAACATCAAAACGGCTAGTTAGCATAAATATGTAAAGTTCATATTTTTACGCAACTTGATATCGATTTCTTAATGTCATGTACTCAAAAAATCGACTCTACACCTTAATTTAAGATTGTGAAAATGTTCCAAATTTATTGTCGCTATTGCTATAGGACAACTCTATGACAACTCCAATAACATCAAAACGGCTAGTTAGCATAAATATGTAAAGTTCATATTTTTACGCAACTTGATATCGATTGTTTAATGTGTATGTACTAAAAAATCGACTCTACATCTTAATTTAAGATTGTGAAATTGCTCCAAATACACTGTCGCTATGGCTATACGACAACTCTATGACAACTCCAATAACATCAAAACGGCTAATTTGCATAAATATGTAAAGTTCATATTTTTGCGCATCTTGATATCGATTGCATAATGTGTATGTACCAAAAAATCAATTCTACACCTTAATTTAAGATTGTTAAATTGTTCCAAATACACTGTCGCTATTGCTATAGGACAACTCTATGACAACTCCAATAACATCAAAACGGCTAATTTGCATAAATATGTAAAGTTCATATTTTTACGCAACTTGATATCGATTGCTTAATGTGTATGTATCAAAAAATCGATTCTACACCTTAATTTAAGATTGTAAATTGTTCCAAATACACTGTCGCTATTGCTTGAGGACAACTCTATGACAACTCAATAACATCAAAACGGGCTAGTTAGCATAAATATGTAAAGTTCATATTTTTACGCATCTTGATATCGATTGCATAAATGTGTATGTATCAAAAATCGATTTACACCTTAATTTAAGATTGTGAAATTGTTCTAAATACACTGTCGCTATTGCTATACGACAACTCTATGACAACTCAATAACATCAAAACAGCATACAAGTTAATTAGCATAAATATGTAAAGTTCATATTTTTACGCATCTTGATATCGATTGCATAATATGTATGTACCAAAAAATCAATTTTTAATTTGCATAATATGTAAAGTTCATATTTTTACGCAACTTGATATCGATTACATAATATGTATGTACCAAAAGATCAATTTTACATCTTAATTTAAGATTGTTAAATTGTTCCAAATACACTGTCGCTATTGCTATAGGACAACTCTATGACAACTCCAATAACATCAAATCGGCTAATTTGCATAAATATGTAAAGTTCATATTTTTACGCATCTTGATATCGATTGCATAATATGTATGTATCAAAAATCAATTTTACACCTTAATTTAAGATTGTTAAATTGTTCCAAATCTGTCGCTGTTAAAAATCGTAGGACAAACTCTATGACAACTCAATAACATCAAAACGGCTAGTTAGCATAAATATGTAAAGTTCATATTTTTACGCATCTTTATATCGATTGCGTAATATGTATGTACCAAAAAATTGATTTTACACCTTAATTTAAGATTGTTAAATTGTTCCAAATACATCGTCGCTAATGCTATATCACAACTCTATGACAACTCCAATAACATCAAAACGGCTAATTAGCATAAATATGTAAAGTTCATATGTTTGCGCAACTTGATATTGACTGCTTAATGTATATGTACTCAAAAAATCAATTCTACATCTTAATTTAAGATTGCAAAGTTGTTTCAAATACACTGTCGCTATTGCTATACGACAACTCTATGACAACTCCAATAACATCAAAACGGCTAATTTGCATAAATATGTAAAGTTCATATTTTTACGCATCTTGATATCGATTGCATAATATGTATGTACCAAAAAATCAATTTTACATCTTAATTTAATGTTTCTAAAATTGTTCCAAATACACTGTCGCTATTGCTATAGGACAACTCTATGACAACTCCAATAACATCAAAACCGCTAATTAGCATGAATATGTTAAGTTCATATTTTAACGCATCTTGATATCGATTGCATAATATGTATGTACCAAAAAATCAATTTCACATCTTAATTTAAGATTTTAAAGTTGTTCCAAATACACTGTCGCTATTGCTATAGAACAACTCTGTGACAACTCCAATAACATCAAAACGGCTAATTTGCATAAATATGTAAAGTTCATATTTTTACGCATCTTGATATCGATTGAATAATATGTATGTACCAAAAAATCAATTTTACACCTTAATTTAAGATTGTTAAATTGTTCCAAATACACTGACGCTATTGCTATAGAACAACTCTATGACAACTCCAATAACATCAAAACGGCTAATTTGCATAAATATGTAAAGTTCATATTTTTACGCATCTTGATATCGATTGCTTAATATGTATGTATGTACTAAAAAATCAATTATACACCTTAATTTAAGATTGTTAAATTGTTCCAAATACATTGTCGCTATTGCTATAGGACAACTCTATGACAACTCCAATAACATCAAAACGCCTAGTTAGCATAAATACGTAAAGTTCATATTTTTACGCATCTTGATATCGATTGCTTAATATGTATGTATCAAAAATCAATTTTACATCTTAATTTAAGATTGTAAAAGTTGTTCCAAATACATTGTCGCTATTGCTATAGAACAACTCTATGACAACTTCAATAACAAAAAAACGGCTATTTGACAGAAATATGTAAAGTTCATATTTTACGCAACTTGATATCGATTGCTTAATGTGTATGTACAAAAAAATCGATTCTACACCTTAATTTAAGATTGTTAAATTGTTCCAAATACACTGTCGCTATTGCTATAGAACAACTCTATGACAACTCCAATAACATCAAAACGGCTAATTTGCATAAATATGTAAAGTTCATATTTTTACGCAACTTGATATCGATTGCTTAATATGTATGTACCAAAAAATCAATTCTACACCTTAATTTAAGATTGTTAAATTGTTCCAAATACACTGCCGCTATTGCTATAGGACAACTCAATGACAACTCCAATAACATCAAAACGGCTAATTTGCATAAATATGTAAAGTTCATATTTTAACGCATCTTGATATAGATTGCATAATATGTATGTACAAAAAAATCAATTTTACATCTTAATATAAGATTGTAAAATTGTTCCAAATACACTGTCGCTATTGCTATAGAACAACTCTATGACAACTCCAATAACATCAAAACGGCTAGTTTGCATAAATATGTAAAGTTCATATTTTTACGCAACTTGATAATGATTGCTTAATATGTATGTACCAAAAAATCAATTTTACACCTTAATTTAGGATAGTTAAATTGTTCCTAATACATTGTCGCTATTGCTATAGGACAACTCTATGACAAGTCCTATAACATCAAAACGGCTAATTTGCATAAATATGTAAAGTTCATATTTTTACGCATCTTGATATCGATTGCATAATATGTATGTACGAAAAATCAATTTTACATCTTAATTTAAGATTGTAAAATTGTTCCAAATACACTGTCGGTATTGTTATAGAACACCTCTATGATAACTTCAATAACGGCAAAACGGCAAATTTGCATAAATAAGTAATGTTCATATTTTTACGCATCTTGATATCGATTGCATAATATGTATGTATCGCCAAAAAAATCAATTTTACACCTTAATTTAAGATTGTTAAAATTGTTCCAAATACACTGTCCTTTATTGCTATAGACAACTCTATGACAACTCCAATAACATCAAAACGGCTAATTTAGCATAAATATGTACAAGTTCATATTTTACGCAACCTTGATATCGATTGCTTAATGTGTATGTATCAAAAAATCGATTCTACATCTTAATTTAGGATTGCTAAATTGTTCCAAATACATTGTCGCTATAGCTATAGGACAACTCTATGACAACTCCAATAACATCAAAACGGCTAATTAGCATAAATATGTAAAGTTCATATTTTTACGCAACTTGATATCGATTGCTTAATGTGTATGTATCGTATCAAAAAATCAGCATTAATTACACCTTAATTTAAGATTGCATCGATTGCATAATTTGTTCCAAAAAAAATACATTGTCGTTATTGCTATAACAACTCTATGACAACTCCAATAACATCAAAACGGCTAGTTAGCATAAATATGTAAAGTTCATATTTTTACGCATCTTGATATCGATTGCATAATATGTATGTACCAAAAAATCAATTTTACACTTTAATTTAAGATTGCAAAATTGTTCCAAATACACTGTCGCTATTGCGATAGGGCAACTCTATGACAACTCCAATAACAAAAAAACGGCTAATTAACAGAAATATGTAAAGTTCATATTTTTACGCATCTTGATATCGATTGCATAATATGTATGTACCAAAAAATCAATTATACACTTAATTTAGGATTGTTAAATTGTTCCAAATACATTGTCGCTATTGCTATAGGACAACTCTATGACAACTCCAATAACATCAAAACGGCTAGTTAGCATAAATATGTAAAGTTCATATTTTTACGCAACTTGATATCGATTGCTTAATGTGTATGTATCAAAAAATCAATTTTACACCTTAATTTAAGATTGTAAAAATTTCCAAATACACTGTCGCTATTGCTATAGAACAACTCTGTGACATTTCCAATAGCATCAAAACGGCTAATTTGCATAAATATGTAAAGTTCATATTTTTACGCATCTTGATATCGATTGCATAATATGTATGTACCAAAAAATCAATTTTACACCTTAATTTAAGATTGTTAAATTGTTCCAAATACACTGTCGCTATTGCTATAGAACAACTCTATGACAACTCCAATAACATCAAAACGGCTAATTTGCATAAATATGTAAAGTTCATATTTTTACGCATCTTGATATCGATTGCATAATATGTATGTACCAAAAAATCAATTTTACATCTTAATTTAAGATTGTTAAATTGTTCCAAATACACTGTCGCTATTGCTATAGAACAACTCTGTGACAACTCCAATAGCATCAAAACGGCTAATTTGCATAAATATGTAAAGTTCATATTTTTACGCATCTTGATATCGATTGCATAATATGTATGTACCAAAAAATCAATTTTACATCTTTATTTAAGATTGTAAAATTGTTCCAAATACACTGTCACTATTGCTATAGAACAACTCTATGAACACTCCAATAACATCAAAACGGCTAATTGGCATAAATATGTAAACTTCATATTTTACGCATCTTGATATCGATTAATAATAATATGTATCAAAAAATCAATTTTACACCTTAATTTAAGATTGTAAAATTGTTCCAAATACACTGTCGCTATTGCTATAGAACAACTCTATGACAACTCCAATAACATCAAAACGGCTAATTAGCATAAATATGTAAAGTTCATATTTTTACGCATCTTGATATCGATTGCATAATATGTATGTACCAAAAAAATCAATTTTACATCTTAATTTAAGATTGTAAAATTGTTCCAAATACACTGTCGCTATTGCTATAGAACAACTCTATGACAACTCCAATAAAATCAAAACGGCTAGTTAGCATAAATATGTAAAAGTTCATATTTTTACGCAACTTGATATCGATTGCTTAATGTGTATGTATCAAAAATCGATTCTACATCTTAATTTAAGATTGTAAAATTGTTCCAAATACACTGTCGCTATTGCTATAGAACAACTCTATGACAACTCCAATAACATCAAAACGGCAAATTTGCATAAATATGTAAAGTTCATATTTTTACGCATCTTGATATCGATTGCATATTGTGTATGTATCAAAAAATCGATTCTACACCTTAATTTAAGATTGCAAAATTGTTCCAAATACACTGTCGCTATTGCTAGAGGACATTTCTATAGCAACGCCAATAACATCAAAACGGTAGTTAGCATAAATATGTAAAGTTCATATTTTACGCATCTTGATATCGATTGGATAATATGTATGTATCAAAAAATCAATTTTACATCTTAATTTAAGATTGTAAAATTGTTCCAAATACACTGTCGCTATTGCTATAGGACAACTCTATGACAACTCCCATAACTTTAAAAAGGGTAATTAGCATAAATATGTAAAGTTCATATTTTTACGCAATTTGATATCGATTGCTTAATGTGTATGTACCAAAAAATCAATTTTACACCTTAATTTAAGATTGTTAAATTGTTCCAAATACATTGTCGCTATTGCTATAGGACAACTCTATGACAACCCCAATAACATCAAAACGGCTGTTAGCATAAATATGTAAAGTTCATATTTTTACGCAACTTGATATCGATTGCTTAATGTGTATGTATCAAAAAATCGATTCTACACCTTAATTTAAGATTGCAAAGTTGTTAAAACGATTAATTTGCAAAAATATGTAAAGTTCATATTTTTACGCATCTCGATATCGATTGCTTAATGTGTATGTACCAAAAAATCAATTCTACACCTTAATTTAGGATTGATAAATTGTTCCAAATACATTGTCGCTATTGCTATAAAAACATCTGTGACAACTCCAATAGAATTTCAGAAGAGCTAATAAATAAATTGTACTGTTTTGAAAACTGCAAAAATATGTAAAGTTCATATTTTTACGCAACTTTGAAATCAAATTATTATTTAATTTTATTTAAAATCAAAAAATCAATTTTACGTTAAAAATCTTAATGAAAAAAATATTGTTAAATTGTTCCAAATACTACTTCTTTCGCTATTGCTTTAGAGATAAACTTTCTCTATGACAACTCCAAGAAAAAACAAAACGGCTAATTTGCATAAATATGTAAAGTTCATATTTTTACGCATCTTGTTATCGATTGCATAATATTTGTTACATCTAGATGTTGGCATTTTCAGGGTCACCCGGGGAAAAAGATAAATTTAAACGAATTATTTATTCTACTAGAACTTCAATGACTGCACTTATTGAAGAAAATATTTTTCAAAAAATTTTAAAAAATGATTTTAGTGATATAGATGATAAATTATTAAATTCTCTATTTTCTATGGAAGTTATTATTCCTGAAGATGAAAACGAGTTTGATGGGTATGATTCAAATACTTCTATGGTTGAAAATATTAATTATTTAGACCTTACGATACAACCTACTGCAAACTGTCAGTTAGGATGTCATTGCTGTGCTCAAGAACATTCTAAAAATAATATATCAAGTGATGTTTATGACAAAACACTTGAAAGAATAAAAGCAAAACTTGAATCTGAAATTTAGAAACTGTTATTTGGTATGAAATTGAGCCTCTAAATGCTCTTCTGATTAAAAAAATGAGTACCGAAATCATTGATTTGTATAAAAATAACAATGTTGAATATCATAGCTCTATCATTACGAATGGATTAAAGCTTAAAGCCTAATGTTTTTAAAGACTTTTTATCTTAATCACAATATATATGGGATTATCAAATAACTTTAGATGGAACTGCTGAACATCATGATAAACGAAGAATGACAAAAAAAAGGAAAGTACATTTGATATAATTTTTAAAAATATTATTGATATTCTTAATTTAGATTGCTATCAAGAAAAAATAAAAAGATCCCATCCTAATAAGAATTAATATTGATAAAACTAATTTGGATAGCATAAAACCTCTAATAGATTTATTTGCAGAAAATAACGCACAAGGAAAAATACAGTTTAGTTTTGCTCCAATTGTTGATTGGGGAGATAAAAAATATGGTACGATAGATGGATTTACAAAAAGAGATTTTGCAGATATAGAAATAGATTTAATACTATATGCCCATCAAAAAGGATTTTTAGTCACCCTTTAACACAAAAAGAAGATAACCACACCTTGTATGGTTGTAGTTAAAGATTCTGAAGTATTTGATACATTTGGGAATGTATATCCTTGTTATGAATTTTACTTACACTCCCGCATATAATGATGATAAACATAAAATTGGGAATTTATTAAATGAAAATTTTATTCCTAATGAATTGGCGACTACTCGAAATTGGTATAATGATATCAAAAAAGAGGATTTTACTGCCTGTAATAAATGTGAATTACTTCCTGTTTTGTGGAGGATGCGTTAAAAATTGGTATAATGATGAAACTGGATGTCCTAGTTTTAAATTTAATTTTGGTGACAGATTACTTATTGATTACTTGAATAAAAATAATGCTTTGGTTATATAAAATGAACTTTTTTCAAATCAACTTTGTATAGAATAATAGAAAATACAATAGATTCATTTGATACAATAGAAATTTTGATAGGGATAATTTATTTACAGAATTAATCCAATTTTCAAAACCTGTTTCAAACCAAGAAGATCTTTTAAGATGTATTTTGTTTTTAATAAATATAAGAAAATTCTTCATTTTCTAAGAATTGAAGATTATGTTTTGGCTCAGTATAATTTAAAATATCTTGCTGATAAAGACATCACTTATTCTAATGAATTATCAAAGTTATCAATTGATAGTTTATATTTTCCAGTTGTAGCTTATTATTTCTATAAAAAAGGATTATTTAAATTCTAAAATAAATTTAGCAAAGTCATATGCTAAATTTGATAAGTTATATCAAAAAGGTTATCAAAATATTGTTTTAATTTTGTTGAACAACAAATAAATGAATTTAGAATACTTATTCATCAAAAGTATTATAATGAATCCATTATATTAATTAAAAAAGTTATTTCAAAATATTATATCTGATAATCATTTTTATCATTTTGATTGCACTTTTAAAAATCTTTGTTCTGATGATGATGAACTAATTTCCTATATCAACTATATTATAGATATATGTAGTCATTATTACATTATTGATGAAAATGTAATTAAAATAAATGATAAAAATTCTTTAAAATTTATAGAGATGTTATATGATGTATTTTAGTTATAATATTAAGGACATAATATTTCCGTTAGAAGCTATAAGATTGATTATCAATGATAAAATAGAAATTTTTTAAATTATGTTATTGATAATAATAATAATGTCATAAATAAATAAGCTTTTAGTTTTGCATGTGTTTTTATAAAATTATTTTACATTATTTATATAATAATGATGTGTTATTATACAACTAAATCTATCAAACTTTTTTTCTAAAAATAAATAAATTTGATATAAATATTTTATTAAAAAACTTTTACAAGATGAAAAGAATTTGAAAATTAGTACTTTTAAATTTAAGCCAATGTGTTTTATTCCCCAACATGATGAAATGGATTGTGGTCCAGCTTGTTTATGCATGGTAGCAGGTTACTATGGGAAAAAGTATTCACTTCAATATATAAGAGATAATTCTTTTATTACTCGTGAGGGGGTTTCGTTGTTAGGAATTACAGAGGCTTCTCAAAAAATTGGCTTTGATACTTTATCTGTAAAACTCACTATTGATGTTCTAAAGCAGAAAAAATCTTTCCCTTGCATTGTCATTGGAATCAAAACCATTTTTTGTGGTCTTACGAAAAATAAGCAAAGTTTTTTTTTCAGATACGTATCATTTTCATCTATCGGTCCTGCCATGGATTAATCAAACTTGATGAAGAAAAATTTAAAGAAAACTGGATATCATTTTATAAAGGAATAGCATTATTTCTAGAACCCACAGAAGAATTTATAAATTATTTCCTCCTATTGAGGATAAAGTGGACTTAAAATTTTTATTTAGATACTTTAAAGACTTTAAAAATCAGTTATTTTTAATGTTTTTGATGCTAATATTGGGAAGTGGGATTACATTAATTTTTCCTTTTCTTACTCAAAATCTTATAGATAAAGGAGTTAATACAAAAAATATTAACTTAATTACTATTATTTTATTGGTACAATTGAGTTTATTTTTAGGCTCTATTACAATTGAGGTGATAAGAAATTGGCTCATGTTGTTTATGGGTACACAATTGAGTATCACCATTATTTCAGATTTTCTTAAAAAATTGCTACAACTACCCATAAAATTTTTTGATACAAAAATGATGGGAGATTTTAACCAAAATTCAAGATAATGAAAGAATTGAACAGTTTTTAACATCTCAAAGTTTACTAACATTTTTTTCCATGATTACTTTTACAGTATTCTTTGGTGTATTATGGTATTATGATTTTAAAATTTTATTAATCTACTCATCATTAACAATTATTGCTATTCTATGGTCTTTTTATTGGTTAAGAAAACGAAAAATATTAGATTATTTCAGATTTCAAGAAAAAGTAGAAACCAAGACTCCATCTATGAAATCATTAATGGAGTCACAGAAATGAAATTGAATCAATTTGAAGATTTTAAACGAAACGAATGGGGAAAGTTACAAAAGAATCTTTTAGATCAATATAAGGATTTTAAAACTTGACCAAATACAAATTTCAGGCTTTGACTTTATCAATCAATTAAAGAATATTATTGTAACCTATTTAGCTTCAACTTTTGTGGTGCATGGAAAAATGACTTTGGGAGAATTGTTAAGTATCTCTTATATAGTAGGTCAAATGAACTCTCCAGTGAACCAATTGGTCAATTTTTTCCGCTCACTTCAAAAAGCTAAATTAAGTTTGGAAAGGTTAAATGAAGTTCAAAGACATCCTATAGAAGAAGAATCAGGACAAGTTCAGTTAAATCTTAATTCTTGTCAAAAAAAAGAAACAAAAAATGGAATTAAATTTAATAATATAAGTTTTCAGTATGAAGGTTCAAAATCACCTTATGTTTTAAAAAATTAATTTATTTATTCCTGAAGGGAAAGTTACAGCTATTGTAGGAGCAAGTGGAAGTGGTAAAACTACTCTAATGAAGTTATTATTAAAATTCTATAAGCCAACAGAAGGAAATATAATGTATAATAATATTGATATTAATACTCTTTCTGCAAAAAGTATCAGAGAAAACTGTGGTGTTGTTATGCAAGATGGATTTGTGTTTTCAGATACTATAGAGAGAAATATAGCTACAGCAGATGAAAATATTAATAAAAAAAGCTTCAAAAAGCAGTATATATTGCTAATATAGAAGATTTTATTAATTCTTTACCTTTAAAATATAATTCAAAAATAGGAGCATCAGGGAATGGTATTTCAGGAGGACAAAGGCAAAGGATATTAATTGCAAGGGCTGTTTATAAAAACCCTCATTATGTTTTCTTTGATGAAGCTACAAGTGCTTTAGATGCAGATAATGAAAACATAATCCATAACAATCTACAAAGGTTTTTTTAAAAAAAAAAAAAGACAGTAGTAATAATTGCTCATCGTTTATCTACAGTTAAAAATGCAGATCAAATTATTGTTTTAAAAAAAGGTGAAATTGTTGAAACAGGCAATCATCAGGAATTAGTAAATAATAAATCTGACTATTTCCATTTAGTTAAAAATCAATTAGAATTAGGAAATTAATAATAAAAAAATGGCAGTATCCAAAAACTGTGTAAACGAATATAAAGTGGGTTTAACTGTTTTTACAGTTGAACTCTTTTTTGGATACTGCTTATAATTAGTTTTTTTTCCTGAAGATCTATTTATTTTTTTTTGATTTGCTCTAATCTAAATTTAATTGCGTCATTGGATTGGGTTTTTCGAGTTTATAATGTTTATCTTCATAATTTTCAATCAAAATAGAAATAATTTCTAATTCGTTAGCGTCTTCTGTATTTAGTTTAATATCCTTTTGCATTAATTCATAAACTCTTTTTAAACTTTTTCGTATTGTTCTTCTGTTTTAATATGTTTTTTCATATTTCAGTTTATTAATTATTACAAATTGTTTGCGTCTTCTTGAAGTTCTACAGCCATATTTATATGTTCAATAACAGCTCTAAATTTTTCATTTTCGAGAGAAGACGAATACAAAGAACTTGTATTTCCTAAAACAGAACCAGCCATCGCTGAAAAATTTTACCCTCAAAATACCCAGTAAGCATAAAGCAATTTGTATCAAAAATATTTTTTTGCAGTATGTACCAAGAATTTCAATTGAATATAATAATTGTTTTAAGTTCTTTTCTGCCTATTCTTTCTTCCATAATTTGAATTGATTTTTATAATTCTTTTAAAAAAAATGAAATGTGCAGGTTTACCCTGAATATTTTTATTTTTTATTCAATTTCCACACAAAAATAAGATAGAAAAAAAGTATAAAAAAAGCACTTTGCACCCTTTCAAAAAAAATTGCACCTTTTTATTTGTAAAGACTTGATAATCAATATAATATTTTTATATCATGCTTTAGCGTGATTCCGCCTTGGTATTCCTACTTTGTAGCTCTTTTTTTCATTTCTACCAAAATTTCTACTTTCAAACAATTGAATATAAGCATTTTAAATTGCTTTGTTCTACTTTATTTCTACCTTTTTTTTATCACAAACTTATAACGTACTAAAAACTAACCTATTAAAAATTATGGAATTTCAATTCCGTAGTTCCCCTCCTACTTTTTTGCTTAGTCTTTTTTTAGGTTCAAAAAAACTCTCTTGTAAAAAGAGATAAAATTTATTTTTTTTTGATTTTTGAAAATACTTTTTTTTTAGATTTGAATTAATGAAAAAATCAAAAAAATAATTCAGAAAAGAGAAAATTAAGCAATTGATTTTTTAAAAGAGATGATACACACCTTGCAATATTCCAAACGAATACAATTGCAATAAGAATATTTTTTATTTTAAAATATTAAATAATCTTCTTCAATTTCTCGAAAAAAATATTTTTTTGGGTAATATATCGCTATATCGTGATATCACGATATGATAAAAATTTTATAAACTTTGATGGATTTGATTTGCGATATTAAGCAAAGCATTAAAAAAATAAATATCATTATTTTGGGAATTTGCAGACGTTAAAAAAGTTCTCAAAATAGATTCTAATGCAAACGCTTGGTAGTATTTGAGAGAAATTTTAAAATCTTGGTCGTTTTTACGCTTTGTAATGGCTTTTTTCATCAATTTGGTAATAGGTCTTCACAAATGGATAAAACGGCTTTAAAATCGCTATTTTGACCTAAATGTGCGTTTTCGTACTTATCCAAAATTTGAATAATAGCGTTTAGATTGTCTTTGTTTAGCTTTATTTTTATTTTTTCCATAGCTCAATCCCTTTTATACCAGTGTTTCAGCGTGATTTTTGGCAAATATATATAAAAAATCGCACCGCCCCCTATGGTGCGAACTGCGTTCAGCTTTTCTTTTTTTTTGTTTTTGTTTTTTTCTCACGTGTTTTCATCCAGTGCAAATCGCACGTTCTCGGAAGTGATTTTTGTAAAAAAATCACGCCCTTAAAAACCGAAAAATTTACAATGTTTTTGTATTTAATATACATAGCTTACTTAACATAGCTTACCGATTTAACTAATATACAATATTGAAAACGTTGTATTTTATTATATATCATTTATATAAATGATTAAATTTATTTTTATAAAAGTATTAACTATTACTTCTTTACTACTTAACTATTACTTCTTTACTACTTTATTTTTATTAAACTATTACTTCTTTACTACTTTATATTACTTATTGAATATGTAAGTAATAATAAATTTATATCTTTGTTTTTAAATTATAAATCATGGCTAAAATTAATAATAAGGAATTATTGCAGTCGTATGTTTTAACAACTGCAAAATATGATTTTAGCGTTTATGAGAAGCGTATTTTATATCGTATTATAGAATTAAATCAATATTTATTAGAGGGTAAAAAGTTAAATGAAAAATATAGATTAGATATAACGCCTCATGGAAATGCTGAATATACATTACCTATTAAATTATTTTTAAAGATGGCGAAATGATAAAAACCATAAGGAAGTAAAAAAAGCCTTAGAAAGTCTTAAAAGAAAAGAATTGACTTATCAAGATGATAAAACATGGGCTAGTTTGCTGGTATCATAGGTTTTCCTATTATATCAATTTATTCAGAAACAGTAAAATTTACTGTTCCAAACTTAATATATAATGCGTTATTAGACTTTTCTAAAGGTTTTAGAAAATATGAGTTAAAAACAGCCATGCAATTTGATAGCGTTTACTCAATGCGTTTTTATGAATTGTTTTCTAATAGAAAACGCCTATTAATTATAGTATTGAAACTTTGAAAGAGATTTTTCAAGTATCGGACAAGTATAATTAACTGCTAATTTTATAAATAAAGTTATTATTCCAGCACAAAAGAATTAGATAAATGCAGTCCTTATACTTTTAAATATGAAACAATAAAAAACAGGGCGTAAGATAACAGGGATAGATTTATTCCTATTTTTCAACCACAATTTGAGGACGAGGAATTAAAGAAAAAGAAACTTAATAAACAGCTTTCAAACCGTTGGTTTATTCCTAAAAACGTGGAGGATTTTTTAATCCATAATTTTGATTTTACGAAACAAGAATTAAATAATAATTTGAATTTATTTGAAAATCTATATAATAATATGACTGAAGAAGAACTTCTAGATTTCCTTGTTGATATTCGGTTTTTTACAATTCAATATGCAGACAATCCAAAAGGTTTTTTATTGGTTCTTTAAAAAAGAAATCGGAGCAATTATTTGAAAAAAATATATGAAAAAGGAAATTTACGGACAATTTACGGACATGTAATTTTTAATAAATATGGACGAAATAAAATTCACTTTAGCTGATATTGAAAAAAAGATTAAAAAATAATTTTTCAATTAATTTTGACAGATATATAGACAAAAAATATCTACAAATTAATGTAAATACCTACTATCATGACATTATGCCTTTAATTTTAGCAGAAGAAAAATATTCTTCGAGACAACCCACGGACAACCCACGGACAATAAAGGAAACTCAATTTTGATACAGAAAATGAAGATTTTGATAATATTTTTAACGCTATTATAAATTCAAGACAAATTAATGACAATGATTTGACAAAAAGAGACTAACAGAATACCTTTATTTAAAAGAAAAATTGAAGATTTCAAAAAATACTGATTAGATGAATAAAAGAACAATTAGAATATGTAAATGAGTTAATGGAAAAAATAGACAAGATTACAAAAACATTTAGAGATGCATCAAAAAATAATTAATGTTTTTCAACAACGTAATTTTATTGAAGCAAAAGAAAAAGGTTTAGATCAATAAAAAAACTTCTCTAAATAATAAAATTAATTTTGGATTTAGAAACTGATAAGGCTTTGTCTATACTTGCTTCTGCAAATGGGATGAGCTGGAAAAAAATACAGTACATCTTTTTCTATTCTACCAAAAATATTAGATTGAAAAAGAAATAAAAAAATGAAATAGCAAAATCAATTATCTATTTTAGATGAAATAAATAATAACTCGTCTGGAAAAATTATGTAAACAGAATTTTTGATTTTTATTTAAAAATTAAGAAAGTTTTGCATTTTAAATAATTAAAGTTATGACAACACAAAAATATATAGTAGATTTGCTAAAGAAAATAATTATCACACTTCTTTGCAAAAGCTTTAAAAATAAAAATCACAAAACAAAATAACTCAAGTAATATAAAATCTGAAATTTCTCAAGCAATTAATGAACTTAATTTAATAAAAGATGGTAAATTAAAAGGAATATCTGCTAAAGAATTACTAAATGAATTATAGTGTTATTGCTGTTCCAGAGTTTCTAAAACAAGCTAAAAAATTAAGAAAAAATACCGCTCAATTAAAGACGATTTTTCTTCTTTATTCAATTAGAACAAAATCCTACACTTGGTACAAACTTAGGAAACAACTGCTATAAAATAAGATTAGCTATAAAATCAAAAGGAAAAGGAAAAGTGGTGGAGCAAGAGTTATTACTCATATATTAATCGAATACGAAACTGTGTATCTGCTTTCTATCTATGATAAAAGCGAAAAGATTCTATTTCAGATGAAGAAATAAAAGAATTATTAAAAACTATAAAATAGTTAAAAAAATCCTTAGTATAAACTTATTAATTTTTTCAAGTTGTCTGATTTGAATATCCCCCGCGAACGAAAAAAAAATAATTTTTAACTAAAAATTAAAATTTAAGTCAATAAATATCCTTTAATATTTTAAATAAAATTGTCTAATTTAGTTTGAAGACTATAAACTTTCATTTTAGATTTTATCGTGTCATTGTTATTTTTAACAATAATTACATCAAGGTATTTTTGTGAATATGCTAATGATGAAATGAAAATAAATATGATTGATAAAAATTTTCCTACTTTAAATGTGTTCATTATAATTAATTATTTTTAAAATATTTATGTTAATTATTAAATATACGAGCTTATTAAAATTTTACTATTAAATAATTAATTGTAAATTAATTATTTGACTCGATGTACGAAAGTATGATAAATTTTTTATTAAAATTTATAAAATAATAAAAACCCAAAGCATTACGTATTTCAATTCCTTAGTTACTATTGCTAGTTTAAAAAAATGGAAAATAATAACTCAGTTAAAAATATATTTAATCTCATAAAGAAATCCCCGATAGATATACTAATACCATTTTTCTTATAGGTTTAGTATTTAATTATCAACTGTAAATCGTCAGAAAAAAGTGGACATTATTTATTAAAATCTTAAGATACTTTTTCTACTCTAGAATATTCATTATGTTAAGTAATGACAGATTATATTTTTTTGATTTTTAAGGTTGTTACAATACTTTTGAGGTTACTGAGTTTAATAATAAAACGTGTGCTAAACGGTAATTCTACTAAAATCCATTATGTTAATATGCTTGTTAACATACGTTATTCTATTCTTTCAAAATATTTTTCTATTTCTTCTTGTATACTATTAATGTTTTTAATCGTTTTATTTTTTAACACCTTCTTTATCAATGTTATTTAATTTTGTATGTAATTCCTCCAAATCCTGATTGTCTCCCATAAATTAGACTTCGCCATTTTCCCACGTATGATACATTGCACTTATATTTTTTTGCTTTAATATATTTACTCATATCGTATAAATCTTTAACTATTGAAGAAAAGACTTTTTTTGTTGAAATAGGTAAAATGTATTTGTTTTTCGAAAATACTGAGTACACATTTCCATAAGTATTTAACCTCTTTATAGAAATTGATTTAATGCGTTCTGGTAATGCTGAATTAATTTCATTTTTAACAGATAATGTGTACCCTAAAAATTCGGTTAATATTTCATACGCATACTTAGTGCCTGAATTTGAATTTGATTATATATAGAGAATTTAATTTCAGATTTTTTCAGGTCGCTTTTAAAGTGTTCGATTTTCCTACTGATCCAAATAGATTGGATTTTTTTAAAGAGTATATTCAGACACTTCTAATAAATGAATTAGAATATCATAAACAGATTTACTAAAAGCATTTAAAAATATGTCAAAAATTATGATTGTTTCTTTTTTATTATTTAGAATTTATCTAAAAAAAACATTTTACACATAATTTCCTTTTTTACTATAGGTTATTTTATATACATTTATGTTAAATATTTTAATATGTTTTTCTTTAAAAAAAGAATGTATATTTTTTTTCTTTTTACTTTTTTTTAATTTCAAATAAAGCTTTGGCTCAGAGTGATAGTACAATTATATTCTAATGAAAAACTAGATAGTTTAAAAACTAAAAATCTAAAAGAAATAATAATAAGTGGTAAAAAAAGTTAATAGAACGAAAAATTGACAGAACTATTTTTAATGTAGAAAATTCAATCTCTACAGTTGGAGGAAATGCTTTGGATGCTCTTAAAATGACTCCACGAATAAAAGT
>NW_026090249.1:0-14605 GCF_024586455.1 Bactrocera neohumeralis
CTTACTGAAGTTATTATAAAGCCATAACGGCAGAGCATTTGGAAGAATTCGACAATCTTATATTCAGGTAAAAAGACGATTTTCTTTTATATATAGATTTAGCAGTCGATGTTGAGTTGTTATAAATCATTATTAATTTAACATATTTAAGTTAATTAACCTTCTTCATCTTACTGAAGTTGACATAAAGCCATAACGGCAGTGCATTTGGAAGAATTCGACAATCTTATATTCAGGTATAAAGTCGATTTTCTTGTATATACACATTAAGCAGTCGATATTGAGTTGCTTTAAATCATTAATTTAACATATTTAAGTTAATTTACCTTCTTCATCTTACTGAAGTTGACATAAAGCCATAACGGCAGTGCATTTGGAAGAATTCGACAATCTTATATTCAGGTATAAAGTCGATTTTCTTGTATATACACATTTAGCAGTCGATATTGAGTTGCTTTAAATCATTAATTTAACATCTTTAAGTTAATTTACCTTCTTCATCTTACTGAAGTTGAGATAAAGCCATAACGGCAGTGCATTTGGAAGAATTCGACAATCTTATATTCAGGTATAAAGTCCATTTTCTTGTATATACACATAAAGCAGTCGATATTGAGTTGCTTTAAATCATTAATTTAACATCTTTAAGTTAATTTACCTTCTTCATCTTACTGAAGTTGACATAAAGCCATAACGGCAGTGCATTTGGAAGAATTCGACAATCTTATATTCAGGTATAAAGTCGATTTTCTTTATATACACATTTAGCAGTCGATATTGAGTTGCTTTAAATCATTAATTTAACATCTTTAAGTTAATTTACCTTCTTCATCTTACTGAAGTTGACATAAAGCCATAACGGCAGTGCATTTGGAAGAATTCGGTAATCTTATATTCAGGTATAAAGTCGATTTTCTTGTATATACACATTTAGCAGTCGATATTGTGTTGCTTGAAATCATTAATTTAACATCTTTAAGTTAATTTACCTTCTTCATCTTACTGAAGTTGAGATAAAGCCATAACGGCAGAGCATTTGGAAGAATTCGACAATCTTATATTCAGGTATAATGTCGATTTTCTTGTATATACACATAAAGCAGTCGATATTGAGTTGTTTTAAATCAATAATTTAGCATCTTTAAGTTAATTTACCTTCTTCATCTTACTGAAGTTGACATAAAGCCATAACGGCAGTGCATTTGGAAGAATTCGGTAATCTTATATTCAGGTATAAAGTCGATTTTCTTGTATATACACCTTTAGCAGTCGATATTGAGTTGCTTTAAATCATTAATTTAACATCTTTAAGTTAATTTACCTTCTTCATCTTACTGAAGTTGACATAAAGCCATAACGGCAGTGCATTTGGAAGAATTCGACAATCTTATATTCAGGTATAAAGTCGATTTTCTTGTATATACACATTTAGCAGTCGATATTGAGTTGCTTTAAATCATTAATTTAACATCTTTAAGTTAATTTACCTTCTTCATCTTACTGAAGTTGACATAAAGCCATAACGGCAGTGCATTTGGAAGAATTCGACAATCTTATATTCAGGTATAAAGTCGATTTTCTTGTATATACACATTTAGCAGTCGATATTGAGTTGCTTTAAATCATTAATTTAACATCTTTAAGTTAATTTACCTTCTTCATCTTACTGAAGTTGACATAAAGCCATAACGGCAGTGCATTTGGAAGAATTCGACAATCTTATATTCAGGTATAAAGTCGATTTTCTTGTATATACACATTTAGCAGTCGATATTGAGTTGCTTTAAATCATTAATTTAACATCTTTAAGTTAATTTACCTTCTTCATCTTACTGAAGTTGACATAAAGCCATAACGGCAGTGCATTTGGAAGAATTCGACAATCTTATATTCAGGTATAAAGTCGATTTTCTTGTATATACACATTTAGCAGTCGATATTGAGTGTTTTAAATCATTAATTTAACATATTTAAGTTAATTTACCTTCTTCATCTTACTGAAGTTGACATAAAGCCATAACGGCAGTGCATTTGGAAGAATTCGACAATCTTATATTCAGGTATAAAGTCGATTTTCTTGTATATACACATTAAGCAGTCGATATTGAGTTGCTTTAAATCATTAATTTAACATATTTAAGTTAATTTACCTTCTTCATCTTACTGAAGTTGACATAAAGCCATAACGGCAGTGCATTTGGAAGAATTCGACAATCTTATATTCAGGTATAAAGTCGATTTTCTTGTATATACACATAAAGCAGTCGATATTGAGTTGCTTTAAATCATTAATTTAACATCTTTAAGTTAATTTACCTTCTTCATCTTACTGAAGTTGACATAAAGCCATAACGGCAGTGCATTTGGAAGAATTCGACAATCTTATATTCAGGTATAAAGTCGATTTTCTTGTATATATACACATTTAGCAGTCGATATTGAGTTGCTAAATCATTAATTTAACATCTTTAAGTTAATTTACCTTCTTCATCTTACTGAAGTTGACATAAAGCCATAACGGCAGTGCATTTGGAAGAATTCGACAATCTTATATTCAGGTATAAAGTCGATTTTCTTGTATATACACATAAAGCAGTCGATATTGAGTTGCTTTAAATCATTAATTTAACATCTTTAAGTTAATTTACCTTCTTCATCTTACTGAAGTTGACATAAAGCCATAACGGCAGTGCATTTGGAAGAATTCGACAATCTTATATTCAGGTAAAAAGTCGATTTTCTTTTATATACACATTTAGCAGTCGATATTGAGTTGTTTTAAATCATTAATTTAACATCTTTAAGTTAATTTACCTTCTTCATCTTACTGAAGTTGACATAAAGCCATAACGGCAGTGCATTTGGAAGAATTCGACAATCTTATATTCAGGTATAAAGTCGATTTTCTTGTATATACACATTAAGCAGTCGATATTGAGTTGCTTTAAATCATTAATTTAACATCTTTAAGTTAATTTACCTTCTTCATCTTACTGAAGTTGACATAAAGCCATAACGGCAGTGCATTTGGAAGAATTCGACAATCTTATATTCAGGTATAAAGTCGATTTTCTTGTATATACACATTTAGCAGTCGATATTGAGTTGCTTTAAATCATTAATTTAACATATTTAAGTTAATTTACCTTCTTCATCTTACTGAAGTTGACATAAAGCCATAACGGCAGTGCATTTGGAAGAATTCGACAATCTTATATTCAGGTATAAAGTCGATTTTCTTGTATATACATTTAAAGCAGTCGATATTGAGTTGCTTTAAATCATTAATTTAACATCTTTAAGTTAATTTACCTTCTTCATCTTACTGAAGTTGACATAAAGCCATAACGGCAGTGCATTTGGAAGAATTCGACAATCTTATATTCAGGTATAAAGTCGATTTTCTTGTATATACACATTTAGCAGTCGATATTGAGTTGCTTTAAATCATTAATTTAACATCTTTAAGTTAATTTACCTTCTTCATCTTACTGAAGTTGACATAAAGCCATAACGGCAGTGCATTTGGAAGAATTCGACAATCTTATATTCAGGTATAAAGTCGATTTTCTTTTATATATACACATTAAGCAGTCGATATTGAGTTGCTTTAAATCATTAATTTAACATCTTTAAGTTAATTTACCTTCTTCATCTTACTGAAGTTGACATAAAGCCATAACGGCAGTGCATTTGGAAGAATTCGACAATCTTATATTCAGGTATAAAGTCGATTTTCTTGTATATACACATAAAGCAGTCGATATTGAGTTGCTTTAAATCATTAATTTAACATCTTTAAGTTAATTTACCTTCTTCATCTTACTGAAGTTGACATAAAGCCATAACGGCAGTGCATTTGGAAGAATTCGACAATCTTATATTCAGGTATAAAGTCGATTTTCTTGTATATACACATTTAGCAGTCGATATTGAGTTGCTTTAAAAATTAATTTAACATCTTTAAGTTAATTTACCTTCTTCATCTTACTGAAGTTGACATAAAGCCATAACGGCAGTGCATTTGGAAGAATTCGACAATCTTATATTCAGGTATAAAGTCGATTTTCTTTATATATACACATTAAGCAGTCGATATTGAGTTGCTTTAAATCATTAATTTAACATCTTTAAGTTAATTAACCTTTCTTCATCTTACTGAAGTTGACATAAAGCCATAACGGCAGTGCATTTGGAAGAATTCGACAATCTTATATTCAGGTATAAAGTCGATTTTCTTGTATATACACATTAAGCAGTCGATATTGAGTTGCTTTAAATCATTAATTTAACATCTTTAAGTTAATTTACCTTCTTCATCTTACTGAAGTTGACATAAAGCCATAACGGCAGTGCATTTGGAAGAATTCGACAATCTTATATTCAGGTATAAAGTCGATTTTCTTGTATATACACATTAAGCAGTCGATATTGAGTTGCTTTAAATCATTAATTTAACATCTTTAAGTTAATTTACCTTCTTCATCTTACTGAAGTTGACATAAAGCCATAACGGCAGTGCATTTGGAAGAATTCGACAATCTTATATTCAGGTATAAAGTCGATTTTCTTGTATATACACATTTAGCAGTCGATATTGAGTTGCTTTAAATCATTAATTTAACATCTTTAAGTTAATTTACCTTCTTCATCTTACTGAAGTTGACATAAAGCCATAACGGCAGTGCATTTGGAAGAATTCGACAATCTTATATTCAGGTATAAAGTCGATTTTCTTTTATATACACATTTAAGCAGTCGATATTGAGTTGCTTTAAATCATTAATTTAACATCTTTAAGTTAATTTACCTTCTTCATCTTACTGAAGTTGACATAAAGCCATAACGGCAGTGCATTTGGAAGAATTCGACAATCTTATATTCAGGTATAAAGTCGATTTTCTTGTATATACACATAAAGCAGTCGATATTGAGTTGCTTTAAATCAATTTACCTTCTTCAGCTTACTGAAGTTGACATAAAGCCATAACGGCAGTGCATTTGGAAGAATTCGATAATCTTATATTCAGGTATAAAGTCGATTTTCTTGTATATACACATTTAGCAGTCGATATTGAGTTGCTTTAAATCATTAATTTAACATCTTTAAGTTAATTTACCTTCTTCATCTTACTGAAGTTGACATAAAGCCATAACGGCAGTGCATTTGGAAGAATTCGACAATCTTATATTCAGGTATAAAGTCGATTTTCTTGTATATACACATAAAGCAGTCGATATTGAGTTGCTTTAAATCATTAATTTAACATCTTTAAGTTAATTTACTCTTCTTCATCTTACTGAAGTTGACATAAAGCCATAACGGCAGTGCATTTGGAAGAATTCGACAATCTTATATTCAGGTATAAAGTCGATTTTCTTGTATATACACATTAAGCAGTCGATATTGAGTTGCTTTAAATCATAATTTAACATCTTTAAGTTAATTTACCTTCTTCATCTTACTGAAGTTGACATAAAGCCATAACGGCAGTGCATTTGGAAGAATTCGACAATCTTATATTCAGGTATAAAGTCGATTTTCTTGTATATACACATTAAGCAGTCGATATTGAGTTGCTTTAAATCATTAATTTAACATCTTTAAGTTAATTTACCTTCTTCATCTTACTGAAGTTGACATAAAGCCATAACGGCAGTGCATTTGGAAGAATTCGACAATCTTATATTCAGGTATAAAGTCGATTTTCTTGTATATACACATTAAGCAGTCGATATTGAGTTGCTTTAAATCATTAATTTAACATCTTTAAGTTAATTTACCTTCTTCATCTTACTGAAGTTGACATAAAGCCATAACGGCAGTGCATTTGGAAGAATTCGACAATCTTATATTCAGGTATAAAGTCGATTTTTCTTGTATATACACATTAAGCAGTCGATATTGAGTTGCTTTAAATCATTAATTTAACATCTTTAAGTTAATTTACCTTCTTCATCTTACTGAAGTTGACATAAAGCCATAACGGCAGTGCATTTGGAAGAATTCGACAATCTTATATTCAGGTATAAAAGTCGATTTTCTTGTATATACACATTTAGCAGTCGATATTGAGTTGCTTTAAATCATTAATTTAACATCTTTAAGTTAATTTACCTTCTTCATCTTACTGAAGTTGACATAAAGCCATAACGGCAGTGCATTTGGAAGAATTCGACAATCTTATATTCAGGTATAAAGTCGATTTTCTTGTATATACACATTTAGCAGTCGATATTGAGTTGCTTTAAATCATTAATTTAACATCTTTAAGTTAATTTACCTTCTTCATCTTACTGAAGTTGACATAAAGCCATAACGGCAGTGCATTTGGAAGAATTCGACAATCTTATATTCAGGTATAAAGTCGATTTTCTTGTATATACACATTTAGCAGTCGATATTGAGTTGCTTTAAATCATTAATTTAACATCTTTAAGTTAATTTACCTTCTTCATCTTACTGAAGTTGACATAAAGCCATAACGGCAGTGCATTTGGAAGAATTCGACAATCTTATATTCAGGTATAAAGTCGATTTTCTTGTATATACACATTTAGCAGTCGATATTGAGTTGCTTTTAAATCATTAATTTAACATCTTTAAGTTAATTTACCTTCTTCATCTTACTGAAGTTGACATAAAGCCATAACGGCAGTGCATTTGGAAGAATTCGACAATCTTATATTCAGGTATAAAGTCGATTTTCTTGTATATACACATTTAGCAGTCGATATTGAGTTGCTTTAAATCATTAATTTAACATCTTTAAGTTAATTTACCTTCTTCATCTTACTGAAGTTGACATAAAGCCATAACGGCAGTGCATTTGGAAGAATTCGACAATCTTATATTCAGGTAAAAGTCGATTTTCTTGTATATACACATTTAAGCAGTCGATATTGAGTTGCTTTAAATCATTAATTTAACATTTTTTAAGTTAATTTACCTTCTTCATCTTACTGAAGTTGACATAAAGCCATAACGGCAGTGCATTTGGAAGAATTCGACAATCTTATATTCAGGTATAAAGTCGATTTTCTTGTATATACACATTAAGCAGTCGATATTGAGTTGCTTTAAATCATTAATTTAACATCTTTAAGTTAATTTACCTTCTTCATCTTACTGAAGTTGACATAAAGCCATAACGGCAGTGCATTTGGAAGAATTCGACAATCTTATATTCAGGTATAAAAGTCGATTTTTCTTGTATATACACATTTAGCAGTCGATATTGAGTTGCTTTAAATCATTAATTTAACATCTTTAAGTTAATTTACCTTCTTCATCTTACTGAAGTTGACATAAAGCCATAACGGCAGTGCATTTGGAAGAATTCGACAATCTTATATTCAGGTATAAAGTCCATTTTCTTGTATATACACATTTAGCAGTCGATATTGAGTGCTTTAAATCATTAATTTAACATCTTTAAGTTAATTTACCTTCTTCATCTTACTGAAGTTGACATAAAGCCATAACGGCAGTGCATTTGGAAGAATTCGACAATCTTATATTCAGGTATAAAGTCGATTTTCTTGTATATACACATTTAAGCAGTCGATATTGAGTTGCTTTAAATCATTAATTTAACATCTTTAAGTTAATTTACCTTCTTCATCTTACTGAAGTTGACATAAAGCCATAAACGGCAGTGCATTTGGAAGAATTCGACAATCTTATATTCAGGTATAAAGTCGATTTTCTTGTATATACACATTTAGCAGTCGATATTGAGTTGCTTTAAATCATTAATTTAACATCTTTAAGTTAATTTACCTTCTTCATCTTACTGAAGTTGACATAAAGCCATAACGGCAGTGCATTTGGAAGAATTCGACAATCTTATATTCAGGTATAAAGTCGATTTTCTTGTATATACACATTTAGCAGTCGATATTGAGTTGCTTTAAATCATTAATTTAACATCTTTAAGTTAATTTACCTTCTTCATCTTACTGAAGTTGACATAAAGCCATAACGGCAGTGCATTTGGAAGAATTCGACAATCTTATATTCAGGTATAAAGTCGATTTTCTTGTATATACACATTTAGCAGTCGATATTGAGTTGCTTTAAATCATTAATTTAACATCTTTAAGTTAATTTACCTTCTTCATCTTACTGAAGTTGACATAAAGCCATAACGGCAGTGCATTTGGAAGAATTCGACAATCTTATATTCAGGTATAAAGTCGATTTTCTTGTATATACACATTAAGCAGTCGATATTGAGTTGCTTTAAATCATTAATTTAACATCTTTAAGTTAATTTTACCTTCTTCTTCTTCTTACTGAAGTTGACATAAAGCCATAACGGCAGTGCATTTGGAAGAATTCGACAATCTTATATTCAGGTATAAAGTCGATTTTCTTGTATATACACATTTAGCAGTCGATATTGAGTTGCTTTAAATCATTAATTTAACATCTTTAAGTTAATTTACCTTCTTCATCTACTGAAGTTGACATAAAGCCATAACGGCAGTGCATTTGGAAGAATTCGACAATCTTATATTCAGGTATAAAGTCGATTTTCTTGTATATACACATTAAGCAGTCGATATTGAGTTGCTTTAAATCATTAATTTAACATCTTTAAGTTAATTTACCTTCTTCATCTTACTGAAGTTGACATAAAGCCATAACGGCAGTGCATTTGGAAGAATTCGACAATCTTATATTCAGGTATAAAGTCGATTTTCTTGTATATACACATTTAGCAGTCGATATTGAGTTGCTTTAAATCATTAATTTAACATCTTTAAGTTAATTTACCTTCTTCATCTTACTGAAGTTGACATAAAGCCATAACGGCAGTGCATTTGGAAGAATTCGACAATCTTATATTCAGGTATAAAGTCGATTTTCTTGTATATACACATTAAGCAGTCGATATTGAGTTGCTTTAAATCATTAATTTAACATCTTTAAGTTAATTTACCTTCTTCATCTTACTGAAGTTACATAAAGCCATAACGGCAGTGCTTTTGGTAGAATTAGACAATCTTATATTCAGGTATAAAAGTCGATTTTCTTGTATATACACATTAAGCAGTCGATATTGAGTTGCTTTAAATCATTAATTTAACATCTTTAAGTTAATTTACCTTCTTCATCTTACTGAAGTTGACATAAAGCCATAACGGCAGTGCATTTGGAAGAATTCGACAATCTTATATTCAGGTAAAGTCGATTTTCTTGTATATACACATTAAGCAGTCGATATTGAGTTGCTTTAAATCATTAATTTAACATCTTTAAGTTAATTTACCTTCTTCATCTTACTGAAGTTGACATAAAGCCATAACGGCAGTGCATTTGGAAGAATTCGACAATCTTATATTCAGGTATAAAGTCGATTTTCTTGTATATACACATTAAGCAGTCGATATTGAGTTGCTTTAAATCATTAATTTAACATCTTTAAGTTAATTTACCTTCTTCATCTTACTGAAGTTGACATAAGCCATAACGGCAGTGCATTTGGAAGAATTCGACAATCTTATATTCAGGTATAAAGTCGATTTTCTTGTATATACACATTAAGCAGTCGATATTGAGTTGCTTTAAATCATTAATTTAACATCTTTAAGTTAATTTACCTTCTTCATCTTACTGAAGTTGACATAAAGCCATAACGGCAGTGCATTTGGAAGAATTCGACAATCTTATATTCAGGGTATAAAGTCGATTTTCTTGTATATACACATTTAGCAGTCGATATTGAGTTGCTTTAAATCATTAATTTAACATCTTTAAGTTAATTTACCTTCTTCATCTTACTGAAGTTGACATAAAGCCATAACGGCAGTGCATTTGGAAGAATTCGACAATCTTATATTCAGGTATAAAGTCGATTTTCTTGTATATACACATAAAGCAGTCGATATTGAGTTGTTTTAAATCAATAATTTAGCATCTTTTAGTTAATTTACCTTCTTCATCTTACTGAAGTTGACATAAAGCCATAACGGCAGTGCATTTGAAAGAATTCGACAATCTTATATTCAGGTAAAAAGTCGATTTTCTTGTATATACACATTTAGCAGTCGATATTGAGTTGCTTTAAATCATTAATTTAACATCTTTAAGTTAATTTACCTTCTTCATCTTACTGAAGTTGACATAAAGCCATAACGGCAGTGCATTTGGAAGAATTCGACAATCTTATATTCAGGTAAAAGTCGATTTTCTTGTATATACACATTAAGCAGTCGATATTGAGTTGCTTTAAATCATTAATTTAACATCTTTAAGTTAATTTACCTTCTTCATCTTACTGAAGTTGACATAAAGCCATAACGGCAGTGCATTTGGAAGAATTCGACAATCTTATATTCAGGTATAAAGTCGATTTTCTTGTATATACACATTTAGCAGTCGATATTGAGTTGCTTTAAATCATTAATTTAACATCTTTAAGTTAATTTACCTTCTTCATCTTACTGAAGTTGACATAAAGCCATAACGGCAGTGCATTTGGAAGAATTCGACAATCTTATATTCAGGTATAAAGTCGATTTTCTTGTATATACACATAAGCAGTCGATATTGAGTTGCTTTAAATCATTAATTTAACATCTTTAAGTTAATTTACCTTCTTCATCTTACTGAAGTTGACATAAAGCCATAACGGCAGTGCATTTGGAAGAATTCGACAATCTTATATTCAGGTAAAAAGTCGATTTTCTTGTATATACACATTTAGCAGTCGATATTGAGTTGCTTTAAATCATTAATTTAACATCTTTAAGTTAATTTACCTTCTTCATCTTACTGAAGTTGACATAAAGCCATAACGGCAGTGCATTTGGAAGAATTCGACAATCTTATATTCAGGTATAAAGTCGATTTTCTTGTATATACACATTTAAGCAGTCGATATTGAGTTGCTTTAAATCATTAATTTAACATCTTTAAGTTAATTTACCTTCTTCATCTTACTGAGTTGACATAAAGCCATAACGGCAGTGCATTTGGAAGAATTCGACAATCTTATATTCAGGTATAAAGTCGATTTTCTTGTATATACACATTAAGCAGTCGATATTGAGTTGCTTTAAATCATTAATTTAACATCTTTAAGTTAATTTACCTTCTTCATCTTACTGAAGTTGACATAAAGCCATAACGGCAGTGCATTTGGAAGAATTCGACAATCTTATATTCAGGTAAAAAGTCGATTTTCTTGTATATACACATTTAGCAGTCGATATTGAAGTTGCTTTAAATCATTAATTTAACATCTTTAAGTTAATTTACCTTCTTCATCTTACTGAAGTTGACATAAAGCCATAACGGCAGTGCATTTGGAAGAATTCGACAATCTTATATTCAGGTATAAAGTCGATTTTCTTGTATATACACATTTAGCAGTCGATATTGAGTTGCTTTAAATCATTAATTTAACATCTTTAAGTTAATTTACCTTCTTCATCTTACTGAAGTTGACATAAAGCCATAACGGCAGTGCATTTGGAAGAATTCGACAATCTTATATTCAGGTATAAAAGTCGATTTTCTTGTATATACACATTTAAGCAGTCGATATTGAGTTGCTTTAAATCATTAATTTAACATCTTTAAGTTAATTTACCTTCTTCATCTTACTGAAGTTGACATAAAGCCATAACGGCAGTGCATTTGGAAGAATTCGACAATCTTATATTCAGGTATAAAGTCGATTTTCTTGTATATACACATTAAGCAGTCGATATTGAGTTGCTTTAAATCATTAATTTAACATCTTTAAGTTAATTTACCTTCTTCATCTTACTGAAGTTGACATAAAGCCATAACGGCAGTGCATTTGGAAGAATTCGATAATCTTATATTCAGGTAAAAAGTCGATTTTCTTGTATATACACATTAAGCAGTCGATATTGAGTTGCTTTAAATCATTAATTTAACATCTTTAAGTTAATTTACCTTCTTCATCTTACTGAAGTTGACATAAAGCCATAACGGCAGTGCATTTGGAAGAATTCGACAATCTTATATTCAGGTATAAAGTCGATTTTCTTGTATATACACATTAAGCAGTCGATATTGAGTTGCTTTAAATCATTAATTTAACATCTTTAAGTTAATTTACCTTCTTCATCTTACTGAAGTTGACATAAAGCCATAACGGCAGTGCATTTGGAAGAATTCGACAATCTTATATTCAGGTAAAAAGTCGATTTTCTTGTATATACACATTAAGCAGTCGATATTGAGTTGCTTTAAATCATTAATTTAACATCTTTAAGTTAATTTACCTTCTTCATCTTACTGAAGTTGACATAAAGCCATAACGGCAGTGCATTTGGAAGAATTCGACAATCTTATATTCAGGTATAAAGTCGATTTTCTTGTATATACACATTAAGCAGTCGATATTGAGTTGCTTTAAATCATTAATTTAACATCTTTAAGTTAATTTACCTCTTCATCTTACTGAAGTTGACATAAAGCCATAACGGCAGTGCATTTGGAAGAATTCGACAATCTTATATTCAGGTATAAAGTCGATTTTCTTGTATATACACATTAAGCAGTCGATATTGAGTTGCTTTAAATCATTAATTTAACATCTTTAAGTTAATTTACCTTCTTCATCTTACTGAAGTTGACATAAAGCCATAACGGCAGTGCATTTGGAAGAATTCGACAATCTTATATTCAGGTATAAAGTCGATTTTCTTGTATATACACATTAGCAGTCGATATTGAGTTGCTTTAAATCATTAATTTAACATCTTTAAGTTAATTTACCTTCTTCATCTTACTGAAGTTGACATAAAGCCATAACGGCAGTGCATTTGGAAGAATTCGACAATCTTATATTCAGGTATAAAGTCGATTTTCTTGTATATACACATTCAGCAGTCGATATTGAGTTGCTTTAAATCATTAATTTAACATCTTTAAGTTAATTTACCTTCTTCATCTTACTGAAGTTGACATAAAGCCATAACGGCAGTGCATTTGGAAGAATTCGACAATCTTATATTCAGGTATAAAGTCGATTTTCTTGTATATACACATTAGCAGTCGATATTGAGTTGCTTTAAATCATTAATTTAACATCTTTAAGTTAATTTACCTTCTTCATCTTACTGAAGTTGACATAAAGCCATAACGGCAGTGCATTTGGAAGAATTCGACAATCTTATATTCAGGTATAAAGTCGATTTTCTTGTATATACACATTAAGCAGTCGATATTGAGTTGCTTTAAATCATTAATTTAACATCTTTAAGTTAATTTACCTTCTTCATCTTACTGAAGTTGACATAAAGCCATAACGGCAGTGCATTTGGAAGAATTCGACAATCTTATATTCAGGTATAAAGTCGATTTTCTTGTATATACACATTAAGCAGTCGATATTGAGTTGCTTTAAATCATTAATTTAACATCTTTAAGTTAATTTACCTTCTTCATCTTACTGAAGTTGACATAAAGCCATAACGGCAGTGCATTTGGAAGAATTCGACAATCTTATATTCAGGTATAAAGTCGATTTTCTTGTATATACACATTAAGCAGTCGATATTGAGTTGCTTTAAATCATTAATTTAACATCTTTAAGTTAATTTACCTTCTTCATCTTACTGAAGTTGACATAAAGCCATAACGGCAGTGCATTTGGAAGAATTCGACAATCTTATATTCAGGTATAAAGTCGATTTTCTTGTATATACACATTAAGCAGTCGATATTGAGTTGCTTTAAATCATTAATTTAACATCTTTAAGTTAATTTACCTTCTTCATCTTACTGAAGTTGACATAAAGCCATAACGGCAGTGCATTTGGAAGAATTCGACAATCTTATATTCAGGTATAAAGTCGATTTTCTTGTATATACACATTTAGCAGTCGATATTGAGTTGCTTTAAATCATTAATTTAACATCTTTAAGTTAATTTACCTTCTTCATCTTACTGAAGTTGACATAAAGCCATAATGGCAGTGCATTTGGAAGAATTCGATAATCTTATATTCAGGTAAAAAGTCGATTTTCTTGTATATACACATTTAGCAGTCGATATTGAGTTGCTTTAAATCATTAATTTAACATCTTTAAGTTAATTCATCTTACTGAAGTTGACATAAAGCCATAACGGCAGTGCATTTGGAAGAATTCGACAATCTTATATTCAGGTATAAAGTCGATTTTCTTTATATACACATTTAGCAGTCGATATTGAGTTGCTTTAAATCATTAATTTAACATCTTTAAGTTAATTTACCTTCTTCATCTTACTGAAGTTGACATAAAGCCATAACGGCAGTGCATTTGGAAGAATTCGACAATCTCATATTCAGGTAAAAAGTCGATTTTCTTGTATATACACATTAAGCAGTCGATATTGAGTTGCTTTAAATCATTAATTTAACATCTTTAAGTTAATTTACCTTCTTCATCTTACTGAAGTTGACATAAAGCCATAACGGCAGTGCATTTGGAAGAATTCGACAATCTTATATTCAGGTATAAAGTCGATTTTCTTGTATATACACATTAAGCAGTCGATATTGAGTTGCTTTAAATCATTAATTTAACATCTTTAAGTTAATTCACCTCTTCATCTTACTGAAATTGACATAA
>NW_026090250.1:0-19224 GCF_024586455.1 Bactrocera neohumeralis
CCTTTGGTGCGATTATAATATTCACTTATTTCAGGTTTCCCACTGTCAGCTATTTCAGCATCATTATGCATGGTCGAAAGCAAAATTACTGCTTTATTTTTTTTGGGAACATAAGAGCACATTGTCACAATATTTTTGAAGCCAAATGTCGTTGAACCAATTGTCCTGTTTTTGTTCTGCTTCATTTCTTGAGGAATATATGATTTGTTTTTGCGCAAAGTTCCAACGATCGTGAGTTTCCAGAAGAGAAGCAGTTCTGCAACTGGTAACGTCGTAAACAAATTGTCCATTGTAATGTTTCGGCCACTTCCTTGGTATTTGGTAGACAAATCCTTCACCACTCGTTCGCCTTGGTTCGTTTCCCTACCAGTTTCTGCTAGTATATATTTGTCCATGCAGTGGATATGCATTTGTGGCTATGGTAAGGAAATAACCGGAGAGGTCCTTCCCGATCCTGACGGAGCTTTTGGTGTTATTCAACGTCAGTTTACACAGCCGTATTAGTTTTGCAGGGATACCAAATTCAGACATCGCGGCATAAAGGCAGCTCCTTTTCGTGCTGTCGAAAGTAGCTTTGAAATCGGCGAAGAGGTGGCGTATGTCGATTCTTCTTTCACGGGTCTTTTCCAAGATTTGGCGCATGGTGAATATTTGGTCGGTTGTTGATCTTCCAGGTCTGAGGCCACACTGATAAGGTCCAATCAGTTTGTTGACGGTGGGCCTTAATCTTTCACACAATACGCTCGATAGAACCTTATATGCGATGTTGAGAAGGCTAATCCCACGGTAGTTGGCGCAGATTGTGGGGTCTCCTTTTTTATGGATTGGGCATAGCACACTTAAATTCCAATCGTTGGGCTTGCTTTCGTCCGACCATATTTTACAAAGAGCTGATGCATGCTCCTTATCAGTTCTTCGCCGCCGTGTTTGAATAGCTCGGCCGGCTATCCGTCGGCCCCTGCCACTTTGTTGTTCTTCAGGCGGGCAATTGCTATTCGAACTTCTTCATGGTCGGGCAATGGAACGTCTGCTCCATCGTCATCGATTGGGGAATCTGGTTCGCTTTCTCCTGGCGTTGTGCGTTCACTGCCATTCAGCAGGCTGGAGAAGTGTTCCCTCCATAATTTAAGTATGCTCTGGGCATCGGTCACTAGATCACCTTTGGGGGTTCTACAAGAGTATGTAAGGAGGATGGAGTAATGTGTAGAAGTTCACGCAAGTGAGGAAAGTTCTCTGATCGCCATTCACTTGGGTGTGGCCAGAAACGATTCATTTACACATGGCTCAAGCAGCTCACTACTTCCGGTCTTGACCAAGTATCCTCTGGGTAGCCTAAGAACATCCGTTCGAAGGCGAGCTAATGTGAGAAGGCGAAACATCCCCTCCGCAGGGTTTTGCGCTGGGTTTGGGGCCCGTCACGTAAAAAATCTTACCAATGAAAATTAACAATCAGCCTCGGATGAGAGACTCCCTTTTTGATGACGACATGGCAATCGAAATAAGGATTACGATTTGAGGACATGCACCTGAAATGTCCGCACCCTAAATTGGGAAGGTGCCGCTGCCCAGCTGGTTGATGTTCTCGCGAAAATAAAGGCTGACATCACCGCCGTCCAAGAAATGCGATGGACGGCACAAGGACAGACACGAGTAGGTCATTGTGACATTTACTCAGTGGCCATGTAAAGGCGCGCAAGTTTGGTGTTGGATTCGTGGTGGGAGAGAGACTCCGTCGCCGAGTACTATCATTCACTCCGGTGAATGAACGTCTAGCCACAATCCGCATCAAAGCGAGGTTCTTCAACATATCGCTGATTTGCGCCCACGCCCCGACGGAAGAGAAGAACGATGAGACCAAAGATGCCTTCTATGGGCGCTTGGAGCGCGCTTATGAGAGCTGCCCCCGTCACGATGTCAAAATCGTGCTTGGCGACTTTAACGCCAGGGTGGGCAAAGAAGGTATATTTGGCACTACGATCGGTAAATTCAGCCTCCACGACGAAACATCCCCAAATGGGTTGAGGCTGATTGACTTCGCCAGGGCCCGAAATATGGTTATCTGTAGTACTAGATTCCAGCACAAAAAAATTCATCAAGCTACCTGGCTGTCTCCGGATCGAAAAACTACCAACCAGATCGATCATGTTGTGATAGACGGAAGACACGTCTCATGTGTTTTAGATGTGCGTGCGCTCCGAGGTCCTAACATCGACTCGGACCACTATCTTGTTGCAGCTAAGATTCGCACCCGCCTCTGTGCAGCAAAAAACGCACGCCAACAAATACAAGGAAGGTTCGACGTCGAGAAGCTGCAATCACAACAGACAGCCGAACGATTTTCTACTCGGGTTGCACTCCTGCTCTCTGAGAGCACTCGTCAACAACTCGGTATAAGGGAACTGTGGGACGGCATTTCAAACTCCTTACGTACAGCTGCAACCGAAGCCATTGGTTTTCGGAAAGTGCAAAAGAACAGCTGGTACGACGAAGAGTGCCGTGTCGCAGCGGAGAGAAAACAGGCTGCCTATCTCGCAACGTTACGATCGACCACAACACGTGCGGGATGGGATAGATACCGAGAGTTGAAAAGGGAAGCGAGACGCATTTGCAGACAGAAAAAGAAGAGGCTGAAATGCGTGAGTACGAAGAGCTTGATAAGCTGGCCGACAGGGGTAATGCTTGAAAATTCTACGAAAAAATGCGGCGGCTTACAGAAGATTTCAAGACCGGAGCATACTCTGGTATAACGCAATAACTTCACTTCCAATCAAATGTCATGAAATTCTCACCGGACAATCGATAAAGATAGCAAATTCTAACGCACCAGTCGACATATAGAAAAGTCCTGTTTACTTTGGAACACACGTATATTTATAACTATTTTGACAATTCAGCGCAACACATGGTGAGGATAAATTTCATTTAATATTTTATGCCGATTGGAATGAGCTTTATTAAGCGTCTGAACTTATTTGCTATAACATAATAGAATACAATATCCCATAAAGGGTTCACAACAAAAAAAAAACACTTTAACTTCGGCTGCACCGAAGCCATAATACCGTTCTCAGGTATATACATATATACCTATATATATATATATACAGCACAAAAACATAAAGATTCTTTGGATATTAATCTTTACCAAATTTAATGAAGATACCCTGTCAAATAAACAAGTTTTCCATACATGTGCTTGAGTTCGACAACAGCTTCTTTCAAACTGACATCTCAAAACCTGAGGAACTATTTCGCATGTATAAAGATAGACAGACGAACATAGCTAACTTGACTCACATGATCATGACAGTTTATATGAATAAAAAACAGTAAGACTTTTTTTAAATTCATAATTTTTTCTTCAAAATATATATCGTCCTCCTCTAAGGTAAGCTCTTTAACAACAATATACTTGTGCCAACGTCTTTTCTAATCCTCGAAACAGGTGTTAAAGTTTATTTCTGTGATAGCGCATAGCGATTCACGTTTAGTGTCATCAATTAACTCGAAACGGTTTTTCAGAAGTCACACGAGGCCAAATTAGGCGAATACGGTGTTGGTGGCACGATACCGGTTGAAAATTTGGCGAGAAACTACCGAAGAATCAATGCAGTATGCGACGGTGCGCTATCGTGAAGCAAAAATCAACAGTTTTCGAGTAGCTTCACACAAATGACACATAACACTCAAATAGTACTCGTTGTTGACGGTTTGGCCGGTCGGAAAAAATTCGATAATCGAGGACAACTGTCAACATAACCTTAATTTTTGTCCTTCTTTGACGTGGTTTTTCGGCTTCTGCTCACCTTTGCCAAGATATTCGACCGTTTGATCGTCTGCTTCTGGGTCGTAAGTTTCATCGCCAAATGATCTTTCAAAATAGTTTTCACTAATGCTTCTGATATTCTGGTAATCCTCGTTTCTCAAGCACCAATTCTTTTGTTTTATTGATGTGTTGGTTATCGGTTGATTGAAGGCCGTACCGGATGTGGTTTGTCGTCAACACGTTCTCGATCTTCTTTGAATAATTTTTACTTATCGAAAACACTTGCCGGCGATAAACAATTATCGCGACACTTCGTATCGACACCAGAAATTTAATTCCGCACATAAAATTTAATGGAACTTGTTTACTGAATAAATTTACTAATCGTAAAAATCGTCGAATGGACTTTATGTACTTTAGAAGAACAAGAGTATACTAAACACTAATGTTTTTTTGATTTTACATTTGCACAGATGATAGTCATACCAACCTAGAAAAGAAATATTTTAACAAATGGGTTTTCATACGAAATTTAAAATAGAAAGTCCTACTTTTTTTGCCCAGAGTAATTCCGACTTCTCTTTTTGGGCGTTACAAATATGGTGGGAAACTTAATATTCCCTGTTCAGGATTACGTATTGAGAGCTTTATGGTTAGAAAGTATCGAAGTTTATTTTTTAGTTTACTTGACATTTAAGAGAAATAAGTTAATTTTAAACTTAAAGTGAAGTGTCTTAATTAATCTCAAAGATACTATATAGTCAAAGGATATAAACGGTTCGGGTTATAAAAAATTTTACAATATTTTGTAAACCAAATATTAGAAACTTTTAACACAAGTAACTCCTGGTGTCTTATACGTTCGAAAAATTCCTCCGAAAGTATCATACAATATATGCTTATGGTCTTTAATTTGATTTCGCTACCAAAATTATATTATTTTTATAAAAAAATGAAACGAAGGCTTTTTCCAATTTGTTTAAAACTACTCCAAATCAGATACTAGCAACTTATATTCGCATATTTCTATTCGTTTGATTAAAGTATGCTATTGTAAAATCCACATTATTTTGAAGATTAATTAGTTCGAAGTATTTATCGTAATCCTAGAGCGAAAGTCTTTGTGCAAATAAAAAAAAATGTATGGATGCAGTTACTATGCTTGTTTTCATTGCTAAACTCCCATCTTCTGACTAAGAACATATTCCATACTTAAAAGGAACTATATCAAAGCTTTTTATAATTCAGACTATAGATACTGACTATGCAAAATATAATATATAAACCTGCTTTTCCATGAGAATAACTTTCATACCAAATAATTATCGAAAATCGCTCAATTCGAGTAATATCGAATTTTTACCGAAACAAGCTTGGTTATCATTCGAGTTTAGATCTACGAACGATAAGAATATTCTACTTAATAAATGGGAATATGGACCTTACTTTTGTAAACACGTTTTGTTTCTCCAACAAAATTTCTAAAAAAACACCCTTTAAGATCTTTAATATTTTTACGTAGTTTCTATGAACATAAAAATGTATTTTGATTATAGAGTGTGCCTTTGCACTTAAGAATTTCATAATGTCATTTGCAAATTAGTGTTATTAAAATTATTATTATTGCATTACCTGTACAATAGAAATTTTAATTCGCGCATGAATGAATAATACATGAGGTACTTTGAATAAAACTTTTTGAAAAGTAATAATTTTTTGTTGTTTTTTTAACAGTCCTGTTTCTTTTGCGACAGAGCTTGTATGTATAATATTGTATTTATGTGGAAATTATGTGAGTGTATACCTTCTTAGGCGATATTCGTGAATTTTTCAAGAGATATTTGGAACTTCTTTGAACGTAATCTTATATACAGGTATCCCTCGAATAGCACGGTACTTGAGTTGCACGAAATCTCGAATAGCACGGTTAAAAATTGCGACAACCCTCGAATAACACGGAGTTCGAATTACACGAAGTCGCGAAAATTCCTGTTAAAAATTGAGTACAATTTTCCTTCGAACGACTGTTTGTAGTATGACGCAATAATGCATTTGAATCAGTGGTATGTAATTTAAAAATTATTGCGTTTATAAAATTTTACCTTTTAAATTTTTAAGTTTCACTTTTCTAAATTGAATGAATTTTGTTATTTTTGTATAACTGAAATTTTATAACTAAAAATAAAAAAAAAATTGTTCTTATTTTTAATGATTTCTTAATTAATCTTTGGAACCAAATGTACAAATTTTGTATGGATCTCGAGTTTCGAGTTGCACGGTTTTAAATAGCACGGAACGGTATCTCCAAAATTGTATGATTTATTAGTATCAAATAACACGATTTCGATTAACACGGAACCAATTAACCGTGTTATTCGAGGGATACCTGTACATATTAGCTGACCCCGCAACCGTTGTCCTGCGTGAAATTATATGCTTTGAAATGGAAAAAGTTGAAATTATATTGTGTTGAAAATGATTTATATTCGATTGTTCTACATTTTTTAATGTAGCACAGCTTAATAAACATAATTTTTTTGATTTCTGTTCTGGTGCGTAAATATACAAAGAAGATGGGTTTCCAACTCGTCAACCCGCCACATATATCTGGCCAATTTTTAATGGAAATTGAATACGTTTGAAATGAAATGGCTGTCCCTTGTATTCGATAACTGCGTCATAATCAGTCGGGTTCCATTACACAGTTTCGGCGCATGAAGATTGTGAAACATAATAATGAGAGATCCAACTTTGAGACGCAAATGATGCTGGGGCATACCAAGGCTCTCCAAAGAAATTTGGAAATTCCACTGGATAATTTACGGTTTCATCTTTCTTGTCAAGACGATCGATCGATTTATATGAGCGCAAACCTCCCGAAATTTGACTTTGAATCTTCCAGTTTAAGTCATTAACATCGGTATTTTTGGCAACTAAAATTGCGCGTGCGCTCAAGCAATTGCAGTTACGATAATTTTGCCAATGTGCGGATAAACATTCGTGATGAGTTCATCTTCCGTTGAAGTGAATTGACAAAAGGGATGTGAAATTGATATCAAACCACTGGAAGTATCAACCGAAATTTGCCCATTTCCAATTCTTAGCGAATACAATGTAAAATGTCATCGGCAATGTCATTTTTTCGTATCCCAAAATTAATGCGAATTTGAAGGCTGATATGTCGAAATGATCTTCGCGAAAACTATGCGAACTTCAGTGGCATGCAAAGTAACTATTGCATTGTCCTTCGTCTGTTTTCAGTGATTAGCATGTTCCAGCAAACGCAACTGCTGGCATGCTTCTCAAAAAGTTGCACACACTGTACCATTCACAATACGCAATGACTTAAATGAAGTTGAACCGCGAGACGCACAACAGTCGGAAAGCTTTCATGAATTGCAAAAGTAAACATCCTACAAAGCGCTTTATTGGGGTTCACATATCGACCCGTTTGATACTGCTGATATCATATCGTTCAAGGCCAATAACCGCTATGTTGCTTTCGTTGGTGACGTACTTGCAAACGTATTTGATCGATTTCACTAATCTACAATATTCAACATTGACATGAGTTTTGAATGTGAATTAGACAAAAGTGGCGAATATGGTACGATCCATATATTTTCAACTTCGATGTGTTGTTAACGTCGATATTCACGCCTCTAAATGCTAAATATTCTGCCATTGTCGTCTGGTGAGCGACGCCGATACAGTGAATATCCATCATTTCCCATTTCCGTTTCAGAAAGAAAAGCACTTGAGTAGTGTTTCGTGCATTTAATGTCAGACATACAAACCAAAGTGGGATTTTAAGGTTCCGAAAGTCCATGAACCATATTGGTTTTCACCACTTCGTATAATTCTGGATCTATCTCTGAATCAGGAATTTCCGCTGAAATGATTTCATCAATTTGATCTGGTGTAATCACCATCCGCATCCATAGCTATGCTTCAAGATAAAGACCGTCAAACATCGCAGCTATTGTTTAAAAAGTCGTGCTGTGATATCGTTACGATCGCTAGCTGATTGACCGCGATCCATAATTCCGCACGTATGTCATCGCATTTTGGGAGTACTTCTTGCCTTTCTTTGGGCTGCCATACGTCGATGGCAAAAAGAACGCCGACAAATATTAGCGCGACCTCTTCGTGGCTTCGTAACAAATTTCAATCAGTAATTGATCACTTCGTCTGAAACACACATAAAGTTTTCACTGAATAATTTCCAATAAATCAAAGATGGTTTCTACGGCGAGAAAAAGTCGAATAGTTGCCGGGAAATCCCCAAAAACAGTCCTTTTCTTTTTCCCCATATAAACGATTAAATGTTTTTTTGTTAGTAACGCTAATGCTCGAGAACGGCTGAACCAATTTTGATGAAATTTTCAGAGGTTGTTCGCTGTAGATCGGGGAAGGTTTAGAAATAAAAAAACCGTATGTTTTTCTTGAGGAAAAGTCGGAAAATTGGAGAATTCCAAATAATATACAACTTTTTTTTTAAATTTTTTTGCTTTGTTTTTCAATTATTTGAATCGCTCCAATTTTTCATTTGCTTTCCTTATTCCGATTATTCAAAAAAAAAAATTTAATTATTCAGTGAAAACGTTATCTGTGTTTCACACAAAGTGACCAATTACAGATTGAAATTTGTTACGATGCCACGAAGAGGTCGCGCTTTTATCGGTCGGCGTTCTTTTTGGCATCAACGTCCATTGGCAGCCCAAGGCACAAGTCAAGGAGTAGTCCCAGAATGCGATGACATACGTGCGGAATTATGGATCGCGGTCATTCAACAAGCGATCATCACGATGTCACAGCACAACTTTTCAAACAACAGTTACGATGTGTGAGGGACTTTATCTTGAAGCAGCGTATATATGGTTTGTTAGATGCTAAATGTACTCTGTTGAGTGCCAAAAGGGAGGTTTGCCGCACGCACACATTCCTTTTTGGATGGTGCTTCCACCAGTAAAAATTGAATTGAAATTCCTGATGCAGAGAAATATCCAGTATTATACGAAGTGATGAAAACCAATATGGTTCATGGGCCTTGCGGACATCACAATCCCACTTCGGTTTGTATGTCTGACAATAAATGCACCAAACACTATCCACGTGCTTTTCTTTCGGAAACACAAACTAGAGATGATTGATATCCACTGTATCGGCGTCGCCCACCAGACGACAATGACAAAAAATTCAGCATTGAGCATTATTGGTGCGTGAACCGCAATAAAGCTTTTTGTACGATATTTACTTTTGCAATTCATGAACGTTTTCCGACTGTTGTGCGTCTCGCAGTTAATTTGGAGAATGGCCAAAGAGTTTATTTCAACTCAGATAATACATTAGAGCCAGTGACAACACCGCCAGCAACAAAATTAACATTGCCGAGTTTTTTCTCAATTTTCGTCAGTGATCCGTTTACGAGAACATTGCTCTATTCGGAAATACCTTGATATTATACATGGAATGCATCGTCGAAGAAATAGTTACGCAGAAAACAAGGCCAACCAGTAGATGGACATTCAGGTGTGCTCTCAACTAATGCATTAGGACGAATTTATACAATCCATCCGGAAAAAGACGATTGTTTCTATCTTCATTTGAGTCATTGCGTAGTGTTAATGGTACGGTGTGTGCATCTTTTTGAGAAGCAAGCCAGCAATTATAATCCCTGGAACATGATAATCGCTGGAATTAAACGATAGACGATGCGGTAGCTACTTCGCATGCCACTGAAGTTCGCACACTTTTCGCGATGATCATTTCAATATATCAGCCTTCAAATCTGGGTCAATTATGGGATACGAACAAAAATGACATTGCCGAAGACATTTTGCATCGTATTCGCAGAAAATTGGAAATGGGTCAATTCTGTCAATGAAGACGACGCCGTGAGTTATCCGGTGAAGTTTCTTAATTTGTTTGGAAAAGCTTGGTATGCCACTGCGCCGTTTGTGTCTTAAAGTTTGATCTGTCTTTATCATGTGTCACAATCTTCAGACACCAAAACTGTGTAATGGAACCCGACTGATTGTGACGCAGCTTTCGAATATAAGGGGGCAGAATGCTTGATTTTACGAATTCCTTTGTGTTCTAACGATTTGCCATTTAAGTTCAAACGTATTCCGTTTCCAGTGAAAATTGCATTTGAGTTGATAATCAACAAGACACAAGGATAGTAGCATAGTGTGTGGCATAAATTAAGAAATACTATGTTGTTATACGTGGCGTGCCCACGAGTAGGAAAACTATCTTTTCTGTCATTTACGCACCAGAAAAGAAACCAAAAAGAGGTTGTTTATCAAGCTGCGTTACACTGAAAAAAATGTAGAAAAATCGCAAATAAAAGATTTTCAACACAACATAAATTCAGCTTTCTTTAATTTCAAAACACATAATCGAGTAACTCAACAACGGCTGAACCAATCTTGCCAATTCTTTTTCATAAATGTCCTTTGGGGTTCAAGGATTTTTTTTGCTGCAAGAAAATTCGAATAATTGCCGGAAAACCCCTAAAACCAGCCCTTTTCTTTTTCCCATACAAACGAATGAATGTTTGTTTGTTGGTAACGCTAAGAGAACGCAGAAGCTGCACCAATCTTGATGAAATTTTCAGAGGTTTTTCGTTGTGGATTCGGGAAGGTTATAAAAATACGCTATACTTTTTGTGGAGATCTGTACATGTTAAAGAAAGTGACAACGTCTGATTGTGTTTAACGTGGGATCCTGCTGTCGACAGCTTAACTCCACGGCGCTCAAAAGCACAACGGATCAATACAATGCGTCGATCAGCGCCCTGAAAACTGGGTAAACATTTTCAGTACCAATTGGCAGTGTGTCATGGATACACTAACCACTAGGGTGAGTCGATTCCGGACTTTTTTCGATTCGGGATTTCTAATAGTGCGGAAAAGTTGCCTTAGTACTTCCTAATTCCAATGCAACTCTTAGTTTTGAGATCGGATTGCATCTTCAACCCCAACTCCGGCCTTGAAATTTCGGAAATTCGCCTAAAATCGTGAAATTGTCTACCTATCGCCTGAAATACGCATCTCATGGCAAAATGTTTAAAACAAAAGTTATTTATCACGTCATTTGCTACCGAAATGGCCATAGGACGAACCGTTCCCGAGATACGAGCGAAAATGCGGCGCGCCACAGCGCAAGGTGAAAATCGGCTTGCGGCCACACTTCTTGACGTTGATTTCGCCGAGTGCTATCACTCACATTTATTCACTTACGCCAAAGGACACGTTCGGATAATGTCCTGTGTTTGGCATATATCCGTACAATCTCCCTGAGTCCCAGTTACCTATGTACTTACCAAGATGTTCTTTTGTGTTATCAGCTTGAAAGATTTCGTATAGGGCGACTCCGGGGTGACAACTATGAACCTAGGAGTAAAGAGGTTACAGAAATAGTTGCAAAAAAGGTTGAAAATACTTTCAAAAAGTCATCTATTCCGATAGTTTCACACACCAGAGTTGTACAAATGCTCACCACATACCATAAGAAATTTCTGACTCTTAAATAAATGTTTTTAAGGAACCCAATAGGTTTGAGCTCTAAAAGAGACGACTTTGTCTCTTCTGCCGGAAAATTATTTGACATCGCTGCTTGTAAATGCATTTATTTTTCTTCTTGCACTTGTCCAAAGGAAAGGAAAGTTCCTATCAATGAACAACCAATTCTCTTGGACCAGAGAACCAGAAGAATTGGTCGCATTGGAAGTGTTGATCTACCTGAAACAAAAAAGATTACAAAGAAAAATGAACGTAAATAAAAGCTTTCAAAACGTCATTCAACATCAACACTTACCAGAAAAGTATCAGCTAGGACACGTGACCATTCAGATCAGCCAGACTCTCATACAGATGACAACAATGTAGGTGCGTCGCACATGGATTCTTCCAAAAACGATGCTGATGATGAATTTTCTCTTCCATCCTCTAAAACCAAACAAAACACACTAGTATTAGAATACACTGCTTTAGCTGCCCAAAGATTTGGAGTAAGTGATAGAGCAGCGGCCTTGATTGTTTCATCTGCTTTTCTGGATGCCAAAAAAAAGCAGGTTTGATAACAGAGGATGAGGCTAGCTTTGTCACTGACAAATGCAAGATTAGTCGAGTAAAAAAAGTGATGGAGTTAAGCTCCAAAAGACCGAAAGTATTGACTCTGTATATGGGCTGTATTTTGTATAACGGATAGAAAGGAAGAGGAAGATAACGGCCAGAGAAGCAGAGTCTGACACTGTAAATGGAAGGGTTAGATGTAATAAAGTGCCAAAGCTGAATTTCAAAGCTAATAATTATTACGATATAATTAACTGGAAGACTATTACCTTGACTGTTCTACCAGTTCTTTGTTCAGTTTCTAACGAAGAACTTATAAAAGGGCTGTCGGGAGACACTGCAGAGGCATGAAAATTTAGTGAATTCCCCGTCAAACCGTCAAACTGGTGACGAAGGCATCTTCTAAAGTTATTGGCCCCCAATCTCGTGATCGTTTTATACGCTCTACACTGAAATCTAGGCAACAAGTGCCAAAGTTTAGTACAAAATCTGATTTTATCAATAAATTTGACACAGATTCAGACTAAAACAAGCCTGACATATGGTTGGTTGGTTGGGTTGGGCTTGGGAGGAACCCGAAGAGCAGCCACCTCCACGCGGTGGGTTCTGGGTGATCAATACAGGTTAGCTGAGAGCTGCAACAATTTTCACCTTGCGCTGTGGCGCGCTGCCTTTTCGCTCGTATTTCAGAAACGGTTCGTCCCACGGCCATGATCACATATTCCATTTCGGTAGCAATTGACGTGACAAATAACTTTTGTTTTATCCATTTTGCCATGAGATGCATATTTCAGGCGCTAGGTAGACAATTTCACGATTTTAGGCGAATTTCCGAAATTTCAAGGCCGGAGTTGGGGTTGAAAAAAAAGTTGCATTGGAATCAGAAAGTAGTAAGGCAACTTTTCCGCACTATTAGAAATCCCGAATCGAAAAATGTCCGGAATCGACCCGCCCTACTAACCACCTTGGTAGGGCTCGAGGCCCATCTAAAACCTCTGCCGTACTTTGGGTCCGGCACCCGGTTGCAATGCAACTCCACATTCGACTAACAAAGTCAGTTCCTCCCACGATTTGGGTTTTAACCACAGCCACCACGAATCTCAACAAAGAGCAGACTGGAGCGAACTCCAGAGGTTACTGCCGAAGCTACGACCAGTTGAGCTTCCATACAGCCCTGGACTGGCGGCTAGGATCTTAGTCGCCTCTTACGACAGGCATGCCTTACCGCGGTTTCCCCCCCAAACCCTGAGGGGCTCCCCCCGTACCCCCAGGGGGAAAAAAAAGTGACAACTGTCAATGTGTTTTACGTGGGATCCTGCTTGTGAAAGCTTAACTCCACGGTGCTCAAAAGCACAACGGATCAATACAATGCGTCGATCAGCGCCCTGAAAATTGGGTAAGGATTTTCAGTACCAATTGGCAGTGCGGTAAGGACACACTAACCACCTTGGTAGGGCTCGAGCCCATCTAAAACCTCTGCCGTACTTTGGGTCCGGCACCCGGTTGCAATGCAACTCCACATTCGACTGACAAAGTCAGTTCTTCCCGCGATTTGGGTTTTAACCACAGCGACCACGAATCTCCACAAAGGGCCAAACCCAATGATCAGACTGGAGCGAACTCTAGGGGCTACTGCTCCCCGTGGCACCAGGTTAAAGTCTTTGGTATGACCTTGTAGCCGAGGCTACGACCAGTTGAGCCTCCATACCGCCCTGGACTGGTGGCCAGGATCTTAGTCGCCTCTTACGACAGGCATGCTTTACCGCGGGTATATTCGGTTTCCCCTCGAACCCGGAGGGGTCCCCCCGTACCCGTAAAAAAAGTGACAATACGCTTTCATAATTTAGCAACAAGGAAGGCTTTGATGTAACGTGTCTGTGAATACGACATTTAATATTAGATTTATATTTGACGCCGACTGTGCCGGACGGAAAGTCCGATAGTTATTAACATAATATTATAATTGTTAGTTATATATGTATATAAATTATAATAAATCGGTATATCGCAGAATATTACATTGGCGACGAGGATAATTGGGAAGTATTTTACATAAAATCAGAAAGGCCGTATATGATTTTGAATTAAACGGGAGTAGCAACGCTAAGCGCACACACACACGCACAGATTCATACAGATATTTTGGTTGAATATGCGTGTAGGGAAATGTAAAAGAAAATTTTGTTCAGCATTACCTGAATAAGGGAATTCATTCCAAATGGAATGAGATTGCAATAAATTGGAAATTTCAAGGTGAAAATATAAATGTTTGAAATGAATTGAGAAATTGAAAAATTTGAAATTTGCAAATGGAGTGTGATATTCCAAAAAAAATTGGAATAAATTGGATTGGTGTGATATTCCAAAAAAACAAAAAAAAAATTAAATTTGTAATTTGAAATTTGATAATGATTCGAGAAATTTAAGAAAATTGAAAAATAATTAAAAAAAAAAGAAAAAGAAAAATAAGTAAAGAGTCTATTCCAATTTTTTCGTTTTTTTTTTTTTCAAAATTATTTTATTTATTGGATCTGCTTTTTCTTAAAGCCTAACAATAAGTTATAAAATCTTAAATCTAATTAAAAACTAGACAGGCTGAAGCAAGTGATTGAGCTGTTTTGGTGATACGTTGCTCTTTAATACGCAGGCATATCTCTTCTTTTAAGTCGTGTTTAATCGCAGGAATGTACCAAAGCATTAGCCAGAGTGTTTGGGTGATCTCGGAGTTTAGATATATATTTAATTCTGCTGTCTTCTCCTTCTTTCTTTACCATAGTAATACCAAGGTCTTTATGGATATTTTCGTTACGCATGTACCATGGTGAACACGTGATTGTTCTAAGCATTTTTGATTGAAACCTTTGTAATATATCAATATTGGTTGCACAGGTCGTACCCCACAGTTGAATGCCATACATCCAAATCGGCTTTATGACCGCATTGTACACAAGCACTTTGTTGTCTAAGCTAAGTTTTGAGTTTTTATTTAAAAGCCTATTTAAATTTGCAGCTCTAATCTTCATACATGTTATTTTACTAGAGATGTGTTTTCTCCACGCGAGCCTTCTATCTAGGTGAATACCAAGATATGTTATTTCGTTCGCTTGAGGTACTAATATATTGTTTATTTTTACTGCCGGGCACATCTTTGGTCTTAGCGAAAATGTAATATGCTTACACTTCTGTTCATTCACATTTATACGCCAGTTCGCTAGCCACTCTTCGACAGAACTTAAATGCTTCGCTAATATTCGTCATGCTAAATTGTGGCATTTGTTACGGCTCACTATAGCTGTGTCATCCGCAAAAGTTGAAGTTAATACATTATTAGCTGTTGGAAGATCTGCTGTATATATGATGTATAGTGTTGGGCCTAAAACACTGCCCTGGGGTACACCAGCCCTTATCTGTCGTTCATCAGACATGAAATCTCCCACTTTTACCATAAATTTTCTATTTTTTAAGTAAGATTCCAAGGTTTTATACAATTCTAAAGGTAGAATTTTTTTAATCTTATGAAAAAGATCTTCGTGCCACACCTTATCAAATGCTTGAGCTACATCTAGAAATATTGCTGAGCAGTACTCCCTGTGCTCAAATGCTTTCCTTTTTTCGTTAGTAATTCTATTTACTTGCTCTATTGTGCCATGTTTCGCACGAAATCCGAATTGATGCGTTGGTATTATATTATTTTCATGGAGAAAAGGAGTCATCTTTGATAGTAATATTTTTTCAAATACTTTTGAAAGACAGGGTAGAAGACTGATTGGTCAGTATGAAGACGCCTGTGTTAAGTCTTTCCCAGGTTTATCTATCAAGATAATCTGCGACTTTTTCCATGAAATTGGATTGTATCCGAAACTAAGAATTGCATTGAAGAGCAAAGAGAGCACCTCTACAGCAATAATTGATAACACAATTAGCATTTTTGGGGAAATAATATCATATCCCGGCGCCTTTTTTGGATTAAGTTCTTTGATGATACCAATAATTTCAGAAGGTGAGGTCTTAAGAGACTCGAGCGACTCTTTAGCTGTGTTGGGTAAGATTGACAGCTTAAAGTTATTCTTTGGCAAATTGGGTTGAAATACCTTTTTTAGGTGATTTGCAAAACAATTAGCCTTTTCCTTGTCACTTCGAGCCCAATTTCCACCCAAGTCTTTAATTGGCATGTTGGAGTCAGTTGGTGGCTTCGTGGACTTCCAAAGGGAATTTTGGTTGTTTGAATTTGGACACATCTTCTTTATATACATTTCGGTGTTCAATTCTTCCTCACGATTGAGCGCTTTTTTTAATTTACGTACGGTAGCTTTCAATTGAAGCTGAGTGGAGGGGGAGCGATTTATCTGCCATTCACGTCTTGCACGCCTTTTTTCATTTACAAGCATTTCTATTTCTCTATTAGAGATTTTTCTGAAGCCAAGCGGATTACGAGTATATCTTTTGTTTGGTGTTGTTAAGACAGCTGCGCTGGTTATTATATCATTAACTTCTCTTATACTTTCGTCAATATCACTTTCTGTATTTATTTTGTACTCAATATTAATGTGGCTACTGACGTATTTTTTATATTTTAGCCAATTCGTTTTATAAGAAGTTAGACCCACTTTTGGATTAACGAATATGGGTTGTTCAAATAACTTTATTAGTACAGGAGAATGATCAGAAGACAGATCAGTACATGTATCAGCTGTTATGTGCGATTTATCTATATTTTTGATTACAGCAAAATCAATTAAATCTGGTATTTTCTTACGATCACTAGGCCAATATGTCGGCTTACCAGGAGATATTATTTCAAGGTTATTGTGTCTATTTATAACAGTTTGATACAGCTGTCGTCCTTTCGGATTAATAAGACGTGAGCCCCAGTACGTGTGTTTTGCGTTGTAATCTCCACCTGCTAGAAATCTTTGACCTAGTGTTCCAAAAAAGTCTTTAAATTCGATTTCTGTAATTTTAAAACGAGGTGGACAGTATATAGCCGTAAGGTTTAGGTCACAACCCCAATTTTTTAGTGATATTGTTGTCGCTTGTAACTGTGGTGTAGCATGAGATTCTAGAGCATAATGGTTTAAACGATTTCTAATCAACACTGCCGTACCACCATGTGCTTTTCCATCCGGATGATTTGTAACATATAGTCTAAATCCCGGTATATTGAAATTATTTTTATTTGTTAAATGAGTTTCTGATATAAGCATTACATCTGTGTTTTTTCAGACAGAAATCTAATAACCTCTAATTTATGTTGGTTAACACCGTTAGCATTCCATATACATATATTTAGTAAGCTCATTTTTTACTTAATAAATTTTGCAGCATTTGATTTTGTGATTTTATTACATCCTGGATCATGTTTTGCATGCTAGACATAAATTGTGTCATACACTGTGTAAGATTTATAATCATAGTTTCAATACCTCCATTTGGAGGATTTTGCGGCAGTTGCATTTGCACAGTGTTGCCTTTCAGGATTTGAACTTTTCACAGAGGTTATTATAATATCATTACTGGGTGTTTGTAACATTTGGTTACGACGTGCTTGAATGCCCTGTGACAACTTCGATTTCATATCTTTATATACAGGGCAACCCCTGTAGTTAGCAGTGTGATTTCCTCCACAATTGCTGCATTTTTTATTTAATTCTTCTTTCTTAAGGGTGCATTTAGAAGTGGGATGTAAATCACCACATACCATACAAACACTGCGTAGAGTGCAGTATGATTTAGTATGCCCATATTCTTGGCAGTTAGTACATTGTACCGGACCGTTTCTTTTATGTGGTTCTTCCACAGTTACTCTACGATGCAGCAAATATTTCAAATTATATATTGGATGTGTTTCATTTTTTTAAGTTGATTTGAGTTCGGCAACAACACAATTTTAAACATTGGCTGAGGTACTTTGTTTCTATTAAACATATTTACAACTGTTTTAATTCCAAAACCGCATTCTTCCAATGCTTCTTTGACTTCACTAGAGTCTACGGCGGACTCTATACTCTTGATTACAACAACTAGGCCCTTAGAGCTCTTCAGTTGATACGAATAATAATTTTTGTTTTTATTTGACAAAAATTTAACTATTTCCATAAAACTTTTTTTCAAAGGCACTATATGAAAATTGTTAGTGCCAACAATTTCACTTAATTTCGCAACAAGAGTATTACTGCTACGTTCGCGCAAATATATTGGAGGTGGTTTAGCATTAACGACTGTGGTGGTACCCTTCGCATCGTCGTCTGAACCATTGCTTAGTATGGCAAATCTGTTGCCATTTAAAACTTCCGTTTTAGTTTTATTTAGTGTGCCGCTTTGAAATTTTTTTTGATTGACCGCTGCCTTTGAAGGACTTAATTTCCTTTTTATATTGACGTAGCGTCAATGCCTGTTTGTAGAGAAGGGCCTTTTTTTATTACGTTCTCACCTTGCGTTGTAATTTTCTTCGCTGTCTGTGAGCTTGCTGGTAGACTGGTTGCTATCAGTGCATTTTCTGTTGCCCGATTGTTGTTTTCTGCTGCTTCTGCTGACTGCGTTCTTTGCTGCGTTCTTTGCTGCGTTCTTTGCTGCGTTCCCTTTTCTGCTGATCGTCGCGATGACTCATCATCGCCGTTACCCTTTTTATTGCCAGTAGTTGTTATTGTTGTTGGGGTCGACAAAGCTGAAGTAGGCATTTAGGGAATGCCTACGGCCTTGCTGGTGAGGCTGCGAAGCACTCATTTTTGATTTTATACTCTCGCAACAATGTTGCTAACGAGAGTATTATAGTTTTGTTCACATAACGGTTGTTTGTAAGTCCTAAAACTAAAAGAGTCAGATATAGGGTTATATATACCAAAGTGATCAGGGCGACGAGTAGAGTCGAAACCCGGATGTCTGTCTGTCCGTCCGTCCGTCTGTCCGTCCGCCCGTGAAAGCTGTAACTTGAGTAAAAATTGAGATATCATGATGAAACTTGGTACACGTATTCCTTGGCTCCATAAGAAGGTTAGGTTCGAAGATGGGCAAAATCGGCCACTGCCACGCCCACAAAATGGCGGAAACCGAAAACCTATAAAGTGTCATAACTAAGCCATAAATAAAGATATTAAAGTGAAATTTGGCACAAAGGATCGCATTAGGGAGGGGCATATTTGGACGCAATTGTTTTGGAAAAGTGGGCGTGGCCCCGCCCCCTTCTAAGTTTTTTGTACATATCTCGGAAACTACTATAGCTATGTCAACCAAAGTCTACAAAGTCATTTTCTTCAGGTATTTCCATATACAGTTCAAAAATGGAAGAAATCGGATAATAACCACGCCCACCTCCCATACAAAGGTTATGTTCAAAATCACTAAAAGTGCGTTAAACGACTAACAAAGGTGCTGGAGTCT
>NW_026090251.1:0-20610 GCF_024586455.1 Bactrocera neohumeralis
TTTTCCCCTCAACCCACCCTCCCAAATTTGTTAATGTTATTTCCTTCGCATTCGTTTCCATTTTTCTAACCATCCTTAATTTACGGTTTACAATTTTATCCCAAAATGACTTTACTTATGCCTGTTCTACCTACTCTACGTTCCTATCTACAGCAATCTGACAACTCTCAATGAACCTTTTAGACGGGTGATGTGCGCAGCTGTTATACGCAGTGCAATAGAAAACGGTTGAGAAGTATAGCCAGTTCGTCACTTTTAAATGAAAAGCTACTTCACGGTGCGGGAATTCGCATTTTAATATAATAACATATCTTTCATATGATTTGCTCTGTAAATATCATTTAAATTTTTATATTTATTTTTTATTTTATCTATAAATAGACACATAGAATGAAAATTTTAATTATTTAGATTCACGTCTACAGTTTCTATCAACGTTCAGAGAATAGAAGGTAACGACAGTTTGGAAATCATATGTATGATGACAGAGTAGTTTCAAAATGGTTGGTTGCCATTGTCTTTTAATAGGTTTGTTTTCTTTTATCTTTGAAACGGCTTATATTTATAAAAAGATAGGAACTAAATATTTAGTTGTAAATAAGATGTTAGGAAGGAGTTTTGTATTTAAGAAACTTATTTTAAAAGTGCGTGGCATTGTTTTTGTACCTGAAGAAATACATACATATATGTGCATATGTATATGCAGAATAAAATACAAAAACGGGAATCAAATAATAACGGTAACTATGTGATTCATGTAACTGCAGGTGTGTGCGTTACATACATATATAAATCACTGATAAGAATTGAACAGGTGTGTGCGTTACAGTCTTCACCATGTCCCCCCTTTTGTTTCACTACAATTTGGGAGGTATGGGGCCGGGGGGTATCAAAACCATTTTGCGAGTTAGTTCACCCTTGGGGCTTTCAGGAAAGCCCTCAATCTCCCCTCAATCCCTATCAGGGGCGTGGCGATAACGTTTACAAAAAAATGTAACAATTTGAGAAAAATTACATTTTTTCTTAACCTCAAAAACGCTCTAGCGGCTAAAGTATTTGACCTAGGTGGATCAAATAAATTGCGCCGGTTAGGTAATTTCAAGAGCTTTCAGGAAATGTATAATTTGCCCTCCAAAGCCCCACCGGGGGCGTGGCAATAGGCGAAAATGGGTTGTTGTCATTTCCCCACTTTTTTTCACTACAGTTGGGGGGTATGGGGCGGGGGGAATCAAAACCATTTTGCGAGTTAGTTCACCCCAAGGGCTTTCAGGAAAGCCCTCAATCTCCCCTCTATCCCCCACCGGGGGCGTGGCAATAGGTGAAAAAGGATTGCGACAATATAGGTAAATTTATATGTAATTTGCACAAAAACGGGAATCAAATAATAACGGTAACTATGTGATTCATGTAACTGCAGGTGTGTGCGTTACATACATATATAAATCACTGATAAGAATTGAACAGGTGAGTAGTTATCACAAAAACAAAGATAAGTACAGTCTTCACCATGTCCCCCCTTTTGTTTCACTACAATTTGGGGGGTATGGGGCCGGGGGGTATCAAAACCATTTTGCGAGTTAGTTCACCCTTGGGGCTTTCAGGAAAGCCCTCAATCTCCCCTCAATCCCTATCAGGGGCGTGGCGATAACGTTTACAAAAAAATGTAACAATTTGAGAAAAATTACATTTTTTCTTAACCTCAAAAACGCTCTAGCGGCTAAAGTATTTGACCTAGGTGGATCAAATAAATTGCGCCGGTTAGGTAATTTCAAGAGCTTTCAGGAAATGTATAATTTGGCCCTACCGGGGGCGTGGCAATAGGCGAAAATGGGTTGTTGTCATTTCCCCACTTTTTTTCACTACAGTTGGGGGGTATGGGGCGGGGGGGATCAAAACCATTTTGCAAGTTAGTTCACCCTTGGGGCTTTCAGGAAAGCCCTCAATCTCCCCTCTATCCCTATCAGGGGCGTGGCGATAACGTTTACAAGAAAATGTAACAATTTGAGAAAAATTACATTTTTTCTTAACCTTAAAAACGTTCATAAAAAAGTGTATTTTTCTCTAGCGTCCTGCTGTGTGCCTTTGCTTCTGGGTTTTTGGTATTTAAATATATTATAATATGTATATTTTTTTCCCCTCAACCCACCCTCCCAAATTTGTTAATGTTATTTCCTTCGCATTCGTTTCCATTTTTCTAACCATCCTTAATTTACGGTTTACAATTTTATCCCAAAATGACTTTACTTATGCCTGTTCTACCTACTCTACGTTCCTATCTACAGCAATCTGACAACTCTCAATGAACCTTTTAGACGGGTGATGTGCGCAGCTGTTATACGCAGTGCAATAGAAAACGGTTGAGAAGTATAGCCAGTTCGTCACTTTTAAATGAAAAGCTACTTCACGGTGCGGGAATTCGCATTTTAATATAATAACATATCTTTCATATGATTTGCTCTGTAAATATCATTTAAATTTTTATATTTATTTTTTATTTTATCTATAAATAGACACATAGAATGAAAATTTTAATTATTTAGATTCACGTCTACAGTTTCTATCAACGTTCAGAGAATAGAAGGTAACGACAGTTTGGAAATCATATGTATGATGACAGAGTAGTTTCAAAATGGTTGGTTGCCATTGTCTTTTAATAGGTTTGTTTTCTTTTATCTTTGAAACGGCTTATATTTATAAAAAGATAGGAACTAAATATTTAGTTGTAAATAAGATGTTAGGAAGGAGTTTTGTATTTAAGAAACTTATTTTAAAAGTGCGTGGCATTGTTTTTGTACCAAAAATTTTGCGAGTTAGCTTAGTCCCTAGAAATACATACATATATGTGCATATGTATATGCAGAATAAAATACAAAAACGGGAATCAAATAATAACGGTAACTATGTGATTCATGTAACTGCAGGTGTGTGCGTTACATACATATATAAATCACTGATAAGAATTGAACAGGTGAGTAGTTATCACAAAAACAAAAGATAAGTACAGTCTTCACCATGTCCCCCCTTTTGTTTCACTACAATTTGGGGGGTATGGGGCCGGGGGGTATCAAAACCATTTTGCGAGTTAGTTCACCCTTGGGGCTTTCAGGAAAGCCCTCAATCTCCCCTCAATCCCTATCAGGGGCGTGGCGATAACGTTTACAAAAAAATGTAACAATTTGAGAAAAATTACATTTTTTCTTAACTTTAAAAACGCTCTAGCGGCTAAAGTATTTGACATAGGTGGGTCAAATAAATTGCGCCGGTTAGGTAATTTCAAGAGCTTTCAGGAAATGTATAATTTGCCCTCCAAGGCCCCACCGGGGGCGTGGCAATAGGCGAAAATGGGTTGTTGTCATTTCCCCACTTTTTTTCACTACAGTTGGGGGGTATGGGGCGGGGGGAATCAAAACCATTTTGCGAGTTAGTTCACCCCAAGGGCTTTCAGGAAAGCCCTCAATCTCCCCTCTATCCCCACCGGGGGCGTGGCGATAACGTTTAAAAACGTTTGCGATCAAAACCATTTTGCGAGTTAGTTCACCCCAAGGGCTTTCAGGAAAGCCCTCAATATAGGTAAATTTATATGTAATTTGCACAAAAACGGGAATCAAATAATAACGGTAACTATGTGATTCATGTAACTGCAGGTGTGTGCGTTACATACATATATAAATCACTGATAAGAATTGAACAGGTCAGTAGTTATCACAAAAACAAAGATAAGTACAGTCTTCACCATGTCCCCCTTTTGTTTCACTACAATTTGGGGGGTATGGGGCCGGGGGGTATCAAAACCATTTTGCGAGTTAGTTCACCCTTGGGGCTTTCAGGAAAGCCCTCAATCTCCCCTCAATCCCTATCAGGGGCGTGGCGATAACGTTTACAAAAAAATGTAACAATTTGAGAAAAATTACATTTTTTCTTAACCTCAAAAACGCTCTAGCGGCTAAAGTATTTGACCTAGGTGGATCAAATAAATTGCGCCGGTTAGGTAATTTCAAGAGCTTTCAGGAAATGTATAATTTGCCCTCCAAAACCCCACCGGGGGCGTGGCAATAGGCGAAAATGGGTTGTTGTCATTTCCCCACTTTTTTTCACTACAGTTGGGGGGGGGGGGGTATGGGGCGGGGGGGGATCAAAACCATTTTGCAAGTTAGTTCATCCTTGGGGCTTTCAGGAAAGCCCTCAATCTCCCCTCTATCCCTATCAGGGGCGTGGCGATAACGTTTACAAGAAATGTAACAATTTGAGAAAAATTACATTTTTTCTTAACCTTAAAAACGTTCATAAAAAAGTGTATTTTTCTCTAGCGTCCTGCTGTGTGCCTTTGCTTCTGGGTTTTTGGTATTTAAATATATTATAATATGTATATTTTTTTCCCCTCAACCCACCCTCCCAAATTTGTTAATGTTATTTCCTTCGCATTCGTTTCCATTTTTCTAACCATCCTTAATTTACGGTTTACAATTTTATCCCAAAATGACTTTACTTATGCCTGTTCTACCTACTCTACGTTCCTATCTACAGCAATCTGACAACTCTCAATGAACCTTTTAGACGGGTGATGTGCGCAGCTGTTATACGCAGTGCAATAGAAAACGGTTGAGAAGTATAGCCAGTTCGTCACTTTTAAATGAAAAGCTACTTCACGGTGCGGGAATTCGCATTTTAATATAATAACATATCTTTCATATGATTTGCTCTGTAAATATCATTTAAATTTTTATATTTATTTTTTATTTTATCTATAAATAGACACATAGAATGAAAATTTTAATTATTTAGATTCACGTCTACAGTTTCTATCAACGTTCAGAGAATAGAAGGTAACGACAGTTTGGAAATCATATGTATGATGACAGAGTAGTTTCAAAATGGTTGGTTGCCATTGTCTTTTAATAGGTTTGTTTTCTTTTATCTTTGAAACGGCTTATATTTATAAAAAGATAGGAACTAAATATTTAGTTGTAAATAAGATGTTAGGAAGGAGTTTTGTATTTTAAGAAACTTATTTTAAAAGTGCGTGGCATTGTTTTTGTACCTGAAGAAATACATACATATATGTGCATATGTATATGCAGAATAAAATACAAAAACGGGAATCAAATAATAACGGTAACTATGTGATTCATGTAACTGCAGGTGTGTGCGTTACATACATATATAAATCACTGATAAGAATTGAACAGGTGAGTAGTTATCACAAAAACAATAATAAGTACAGTCTTCACCATGTCCCCCCTTTTGTTTCACTACAATTGGAGGGGTATGGGGCCGGGGGGGATCAAAACCATTTTGCGAGTTAGTTCACCCTTGGGGCTTTCAGGAAAGCCCTCAATCTCCCCTCTATCCCTATCAGGGGCGTGGCGATAACGTTTACAAAAAATGTAACAATTTGAGAAAAATTACATTTTTTCTTAACCTTAAAAACGCTCTAGCGGCTAAAGTATTTGACATAGGTGGGTCAAATAAATTGCGCCGGTTAGGTAATTTCAAGGGCTTTCAGGAAATGTATAATTTGCTTCCCAAAGCCCCACCGGGGGCGTGGCAATAGGCGAAAATGGGTTGTTGTCATTTCCCCACTTTTTTTCACTACAGTTGGGGGGTATGGGGCGGGGGGAATCAAAACCATTTTGCGAGTTAGTTCACCCCAAGGGCTTTCAGGAAAGCCCTCAATCTCCCCTCTATCCCCACCAGGTAGGTGGGTCAAATAAATTGCGCCGGTTAGGTAATTTCAAGAGCTTTCAGGAAATGTATAATTCGCCCCCAAGGCCCCGTAGGGGCGTGGCAATAGGTGAAAAAGGATTGCGACAATATAGGTAAATTTATATGTAATTTGCACAAAAACGGGAATCAAATAATAACGGTAACTATGTGATTCATGTAACTGCAGGTGTGTGCGTTACATACATATATAAATCACTGATAAGAATTGAACAGGTGAGTAGTTATCACAAAAACAAAGATAAGTACAGTCTTCACCATGTCCCCTCTTTTGTTTCACTACAATTGGAAGGGTATGGGGCCGGGGGGTATCAAAACCATTTTGCGAGTTAGTTCACCCTTGGGGCTTTCAGGAAAGCCCTCAATCTCCCCTCTATCCCTATCAGGGGCGTGGCGATAACGTTTACAAAAAATGTAACAATTTGAGAAAAATTACATTTTTTCTTAACCTCAAAAACGCTCTAGCGGCTAAAGTATTTGACCTAGGTGGATCAAATAAATTGCGCCGGTTAGGTAATTTCAAGAGCTTTCAGGAAATGTATAATTTGCCCCCCAAGGCCCCACCGGGGGCGTGGCAATAGGCGAAAATGGGTTGTTATCATTTCCCCATATTTTTTCACTACAGTTGGGGGGGTATGGGGCCGGGGGGGATCAAAACCATTTTGCAAGTTAGTTCACCCTTGGGGCTTTCAGGAAAGCCCTCAATCTCCCCTCTATCCCTATCAGGGGCGTGGCGATAACGTTTACAATAAAAATGTAACAATTTGAGAAAAATTACATTTTTTCTTAACCTTAAAAACGTTCATAAAAAAGTGTATTTTTCTCTAGCGTCCTGCTGTGTGCCTTTGCTTCTGGGTTTTTGGTATTTAAATATATTATAATATGTATATTTTTTTCCCCTCAACCCACCCTCCCAAATTTGTTAATGTTATTTCCTTCGCATTCGTTTCCATTTTTCTAACCATCCTTAATTTACGGTTTACAATTTTATCCCAAAATGACTTTACTTATGCCTGTTCTACCTACTCTACGTTCCTATCTACAGCAATCTGACAACTCTCAATGAACCTTTTAGACTGGTGATGTGCGCAGCTGTTATACGCAGTGCAATAGAAAACGGTTGAGAAGTATAGCCAGTTCGTCACTTTTAAATGAAAAGCTACTTCACGGTGCGGGAATTCGCATTTTAATATAATAACATATCTTTCATATGATTTGCTCTGTACATATCATTTAAATTTTTATATTTATTTTTTATTTTATCTATAAATAGACACATAGAATGAAAAAAATTTAGATTCACGTTACATTTTTCTTGAAGGTAACAACGTTCAGAAAGAATATCAGGGGCGTGGCGATAACGTTTACAAAAAATGTAACGATTTGAGAAAAATTAAAGTATTTGACCTAGGTGGGTCAAATAAATTGCGCCGGTTAGGTAATTTCAAGAGCTTTCAGGAAATGTATAATTTGCCCCCCAAGGCCCCACCGGGGGCGTGGCAATAGGCGAAAATGGGTTGTTATCATTTCCCCAATTTTTCACTACAGTTGGGAGGGTATGGGGCCCGGGGGGGATCAAAACCATTTTGCGAGTTAGTTCACCCCAAGGGCTTTCAGGAAAGCCCTCAATCTCCCCTCTATCCCTACCAGGGGCGTGGCGATAACGTTTACAAAAAATGTAACAATTTGAGAAAATTTACATTTTGTCTTAACTTTTAAAACGCTCTAGCGGCTAAAGTATTTGACCTAGGTGGGTCAAATAAATTGCGCCGGTTAGGTAATTTCAAGAGCTTTCACCAATTAGGTCAAAAATTTTGTAGTTTTAGGGCTTTCAGGAAATGTATAATATCCCCACCGGGGGCGTGGCAATAGGTGAAAAAGTGTTGCGACAATATAGGTAAATTTATATGTAATTTGCACAAAAACGGGAATCAAATAATAACGGTCACTATGTGATTCATGTAACTGCAGGTGTGTGCGTTAAATACATATATAAATCACTGATAAGAATTGAACAGGTGAGTAGTTATCACAAAAACAAAGATAAGTACAGTCTTCGCCATGTCCCCCCTTTTGTTTCACTACAATTGGAGGGGTATGGGGCCGGGGGGGATCAAAACCATTTTGCGAGTTAGTTCACCCTTGGGGCTTTCAGGAAAGCCCTCAATCTCCTCTCTATCCTTATCAGGGGCGTGGCGATAACGTTTACAAAAAATGTAACAATTTGAGAAAAATTACATTTTTTCTTAACCTTAAAAACGCTCTAGCGGCTAAAGTATTTGACCTAGGTGGGTCAAATAAATTGCGCCGGTTAGGTAATTTCAAGAGCTTTCAGGAAATGTATAATTTGCCCCCCAAGGCCCCACCGGGGGCGTGGCAATAGGCGAAAATGGGTTGTTATCATTTCCCCAATTTTTTCACTACAGTTGGGGGGTATGGGGCCGGGGGGGATCAAAACCATTTTGCGAGTTAGTTCACCCCAAGGGCTTTCAGGAAAGCCCTCAATCTCCCCTCTATCCCTACCAGGGGCGTGGCGATAACGTTTACAAAAAATGTAACAATTTGAGAAAAATTACATTTTTTCTTAACCTTAAAAACGCTCTAGCGGCTAAAGTATTTGACCTAGGTGGGTCAAATAAATTGCGCCGGTTAGGTAATTTCAAGAGCTTTCAGGAAATGTATAATTCGCCCCCAAGGCCCCACCGGGGGCGTGGCAATAGGCGAAAATGGGTTGCTATCATTTCCCAAATTTTTTCACTACAGTTGGGGGAGTATGACGCCGGGGGGGGATCAAAACCATTTTGCGAGTTAGTTCACCCCAAGGGCTTTCAGGAAAGCCCTCAATCTCCCCTCTATCCCTACCAGGGGCGTGGCGATAACGTTTACAAAAAATGTAACAATTTGAGAAAATTTACATTTTTTCTTAACTTTAAAAACGCTCTAGCGGCTAAAGTATTTGACCTAGGTGGGTCAAATAAATTGCGCCGGTTAGGTAATTTCAAGAGCTTTCAGGAAATGTATAATTTGCCCCCAAGGCCCCACCGGGGGCGTGGCAATAGGCTACAGTTGGGGGGGTATGGGGCCGGGGGGGATAAAAACCATTTTGCGAGTTAGCCCACCCTTGAAGCTTTCAGGAAAGCCCTCAATCTTCCCTCTATCCCTATCAGGGGCGTGGCGATAACGTTTACAAAAAATGTAACAATTTGAGAAAAATTACATTTTTCTTAACTTTAAAACGCTCTAGCGGCTAAAGTATTTGACCTAGGTGGGTCAAATAAATTGCGCCGGTTAGGTAATTTCAAGAGCTTTCAGGAAATGTATAATTTGCCCCCCAAGGCCCCACCGGGGGCGTGGCAATAGGCGAAAATGGGTTGTTATCATTTCCCCAATTTTTTTCACTACAGTTGGGGGGTATGGGGCCGGGGGGATCAAAACCATTTTGCGAGTTAGTTCACCCCAAGGGCTTTCAGGAAAGCCCTCAATCTCCCCTCTATCCCTATCAGGGGCGTGGCGATAACGTTTAAAAAAATGTAACAATTTGAGAAAAATTACATTTTTTCTTAACTTTAAAAACGCTCTAGCGGCTAAAGTATTTGACCTAGGTGGGTCAAATAAACTGCGCCGGTTAGGTAATTTCAAGAGCTGCGTTATATACATATATAAATCACTGATAAGAATTGAACAGGTGAGTAGTTGAGGCGTGGCAATAGGCGAAAATGGGTTGTTATCATTTCCCCAATTTTTTTCACTACAGTGGGGGGGTATGGGGACCCGGGGGGGGATCAAAACCATTTTGCGAGTTAGTTCACCCCAAGGGCTTTCAGGAAAGCCCTCAATCTCCCCTCTATCCCTATCAGGGGCGTGGCGATAACGTTTACAAAAAATGTAACAATTTGAGAAAAATTACATTTTTTCTTAACCTTAAAAACGCTCTAGCGGCTAAAGTATTTGACCTAGGTGGGTCAAATAAATTGCGCCGGTTAGGTAATTTCAAGAGCTTTCAGGAAATGTATAATTTGCCCCCAAGGCCCCACCGGGGGCGTGGCAATAGGCGAAAATGGGTTGTTATAATTTCCCCAATTTTTTTCACTACAGTGGGGGGGGGGTATGGGGCCGGGGGGGATCAAAACCATTTTGCGAGTTAGTTCACCCCAAGGGCTTTCAGGAAAGCCCTCAATCTCCCCTCTATCCCTACCAGGGGCGTGGCGATAACGTTTACAAAAAATGTAACAATTTGAGAAAAATTACATTTTTTCTTAACTTTAAAACGCTCTAGCGGCTAAAGTATTTGACCTAGGTGGGTCAAATAAATTGCGCCGGTTAGGTAATTTCAAGAGCTTTCAGGAAATGTATAATTTGCCCCCAAGGCCCCACCGGGGGCGTGGCAATAGGTGAAAAAGTGTTGCGACAATATAGGTAAATTTATATGTAATTTGCAAAAACGGGAATCAAAAAAAGGTAACGAAAATTACAGGTTGTTAAATCATAAAATTCCAGAGCTTTGAGTAGTTATCACAAAAACAAAGATAGGTACAGTCTTCACCATGTCTCCCCTTTTTTTCACTACAGTTGGAGGGGTATGGGGCCGGGGGGGGATCAAAACCATTTTGCGAGTTAGTTCACCCAAGGGCTTTCAGGAAAGCCCTCAATCTCCCCTCTATCCCTATCAGGGGCGTGGCGATAACGTTTACAAAAAATGTAACAATTTGAGAAAAATTACATTTTTTCTTAACTTTAAAAACGCTCTAGCGGCTAAAGTATTTGACCTAGGTTGGGTCAAATAAATTGCGCCGGTTAGGTAATTTCAAGAGCTTTCAGGAAATGTATAATTTGCCCCCAAGGCCCCACCGGGGGCGTGGCAATAGGCGAAAATGGGTTGTTATCATTTCCCCAATTTTTTCACTACAGTTGGGGGGTATGGGGCCGGGGGGGATCAAAACCATTTTGCGAGTTAGTTCACCCTTGGGGCTTTCAGGAAAGCCCTCAATCTCCCCTCTATCCCTATCAGGGGCGTGGCGATAACGTTTACAAAAAATGTAACGATTTGAGATTACATTTTTTCTTAACCTTAAAAACGCTCTAGCGGCTAAAGTATTTGACCTAGGTGGGTCAAATAAATTGCGCCGGTTAGGTAATTTCAAGAGCTTTCAGGAAATGTATAATTTGCCCCCCAAGGCCCCACCGGGGGCGTGGCAATAGGTGAAAAAGTGTTGCGACAATATAGGTAAATTTATATGTAATTTGCACAAAAACGGGAATCAAGTAATAACGGTAACTATGTGGTTCATGTAACTGCAGGTGTGTGCGTTACATACATATATAAATCACTGATAAGAATTGAACAGGTGAGTAGTTATCACAAAAACAAAGATAAGTACAGTCTTCGCCATGTCCCCCCTTTTGTTTCACTACAATTGGGGGGGTATGGGGCCGGGGGGGATCAAAACCATTTTGCGAGTTAGTTCACCCCAAGGGCTTTCAGGAAAGCCCTCAATCTCCCCTCTATCCCTATCAGGGGCGTGGCGATAACGTTTACAAAAAATGTAACAATTTGAGAAAATTTACATTTTTTCTTAACTTTAAAAACGCTCTAGCGGCTAAAGTATTTGACCTAGGTGGGTCAAATAAATTGCGCCGGTTAGGTAATTTCAAGAGCTTTCAGGAAATGTATAATTTGCCCCCCAAGGCCCCACCGGGGGCGTGGCAATAGGCGAAAATGGGTTGTTATCATTTCCCCAATTTTTCACTACAGTTGGGGGGGTATGGGGCCGGGGCGGGGGGATCAAAACCATTTTGCGAGTTAGTTCACCCCAAGGGCTTTCAGGAAAGCCCTCAATCTCCCCTCTATCCCTACCAGGGGCGTGGCGATAACGTTTACAAAAAATGTAACAATTTGAGAAAAATTACATTTTTTCTTAACTTTAAAAACGCTCTAGCGGCTAAAGTATTTGACCTAGGTGGGTCAAATAAATTGCGCCGGTTAGGTAATTTCAAGAGCTTTCAGGAAATGTATAATTTGCCCCCCAAGGCCCCACCGGGGCGTGGCAATAGGCGAAAATGGGTTGTTATCATTTCCCCACATTTTTTCACTACAGTTGGGGGGTATGGGGCCGGGGGGGATTAAAACCATTTTGCGAGTTAGTTCACCCCAAGGGCTTTCAGGAAAGCCCTCAATCTCCCCTCTATCCCTACCAGGGGCGTGGCGATAACGTTTACAAAAAATGTAACAATTTGAGAAAATTTACATTTTTCTTAACTTTTAAAACGCTCTAGCGGCTAAAGTATTTGACCTAGGTGGGTCAAATAAATTGCGCCGGTTAGGTAATTTCAAGAGCTTTCAGGAAATGTATAATTTGCCCCCAAGGCCCCACCGGGGGCGTGGCAATAGGCGAAAATGGGTTGTTATCATTTCCCCACATTTTTTCACTACAGTTGGGGGGTATGGGGCCGGGGGGGATTAAAACCATTTTGCGAGTTAGTTCACCCCAAGGGCTTTCAGGAAAGCCCTCAATCTCCCCTCTATCTCTATTAGGGCGTGCGATAACGTTTACAAAAAATGTAACAATTTGAGAAAAATTACATTTTTTCTTAACTTTAAAAACGCTCTAGCGGATAAATTACATTTTTTCTTAACTTTAAAAACGCTCTAGCGGCTAAAGTATTTGACCTAGGTGGGTCAAATAAATTGCGCCGGTTAGGTAATTTCAAGAGCTTTCAGGAAATGTATAATTTGCCCCCAAGGCCCCACCGGGGGCGTGGCAATAGGCGAAAATGGGTTGTTATCATTTCCCCACATTTTTTCACTACAGTTGGAGGGGTATGGAGCCTGGGGGGGATCAAAACCATTTTGCGAGTTAGTTCACCCCAAGGGCTTTCAGGAAAGCCCTCAATCTCCCCTCTATCCCTACCAGGGGCGTGGCGATAACGTTTACAAAAAATGTAACAATTTGAGAAAAATTACATACATTTTTTCTTAACTTTAAAAACGCTCTAGCGGCTAAAGTATTTGACCTAGGTGGGTCAAATAAATTGCGCCGGTTAGGTAATTTCAAGAGCTTTCAGGAAATGTATAATTTGCCCCCAAGGCCCCACCGGGGGCGTGGCAATAGGCGAAAATGGGTTGTTATCATTTCCCCAATTTTTTCACTACAGTTGGGGGGTATGGGGCCGGGGGGGGATCAAAACCATTTTGCGAGTTAGTTCACCCCAAGGGCTTTCAGGAAAGCCCTCAATCTCCCCTCTCTATCCCTATCAGGGGCGTGGCGATAACGTTTACAAAAAATGTAACAATTTGAGAAAAATTACATTTTTTCTTAACTTTAAAAACGCTCTAGCGGCTAAAGTATTTGACCTAGGTGGGTCAAATAAATTGCGCCGGTTAGGTAATTTCAAGAGCTTTCAGGAAATGTATAATTTGCCCCCAAGGCCCCACCGGGGGCGTGGCAATAGGCGAAAATGGGTTGTTATCATTTCCCCAATTTTTTTCACTACAGTTGGGGGGTATGGGGCCGGGGGGGATCAAAACCATTTTGCGAGTTAGTTCACCCCAAGGGCTTTCAGGAAAGCCCTCAATCTCCCCTCTATCCCTACCAGGGGCGTGGCGATAACGTTTACAAAAAATGTAACAATTTGAGAAAAATTACATTTTTCTTAACTTTAAAACGCTCTAGCGGCTAAAGTATTTGACCTAGGTGGGTCAAATAAATTGCGCCGGTTAGGTAATTTCAAGAGCTTTCAGGAAATGTATAATTCGCCCCCAAGGCCCCACCGGGGGCGTGGCAATAGGTGAAAAAGGTTGCGACAATATAGGTAAATTTATATGTAATTTGCACAAAAACGGGAATCAAATAATAACAGTAGCTATGTGATTCATGTAACTGCGGGTGTGTGCGTTACAAACATATATAAATCACTGATAAGAATTGAACAGGTGAGTAGTTATCACAAAAACAAAGATAAGTACAGTCTTCACCATGTCCCCCCTTTTGTTTCACTACAATTGGGGGGGTATGGGGCCGGGGGGGATCAAAACCATTTTGCGAGTTAGTTCACCCCAAGGGCTTTCAGGAAAGCCCTCAATCTCCCCTCTATCCCTATCAGGGGCGTGGCGATAACGTTTACAAAAAAAAAATGTAACAATTTGAGAAAAATTACATTTTTTCTTAACTTTAAAAACGCTCTAGCGGCTAAAGTATTTGACCTAGGTGGGTCAAATAAATTGCGCCGGTTAGGTAATTTCAAGAGCTTTCAGGAAATGTATAATTTGCCCCCAAGGCCCCACCGGGGGCGTGGCAATAGGCGAAAATGGGTTGTTATCATTTCCCCATATTTTTTCCCTACAGTTGAGGGGTATGGGGCCGGAGGGGATCAAAACCATTTTGCGAGTTAGTTCACCCCAAGGGCTTTCAGGAAAGCCCTCAATCTCCCCTCTATCCCCACCAAGGGCGTGGCGATAACGTTTACAAAAAATGTAACAATTTGAGAAAAATTACATTTTTTCTTAACTTTAAAAACGCTCTAGCGGCTAAAGTATTTGACCTAGGTGGGTCAAATAAATTGCGCCGGTTAGGTAATTTCAAGAGCTTTCAGGAAATGTATGATGTGCCCTAAGGCCCCACCGGGGGCGTGGCAATAGGCGAAAATGGGTTGTTATCATTTCCCCAATTTTTTTCACTACAGTTGGGGGGGTATGGGGCCGGGGGGGATCAAAACCATTTTGCGAGTTAGTTCACCCCAAGGGCTTTCAGGAAAGCCCTCAATCTCCCCTCTATCCCTACCAGGGGCGTGGCGATAACGTTTACAAAAAATGTAACAATTTGAGAAAAATTACATTTTTTCTTAACTTTAAAAACGCTCTAGCGGCTAAAGTATTTGACCTAGGTGGGTCAAATAAATTGCGCCGGTTAGGTAATTTCAAGAGCTTTCCGGAAATGTATAATTTGCCGCCCAAGGCCCCACGTTTACAAAAAATGTAACAATTTGAGAAAATTTACATTTTGTCTTAACCTTTAAAACGCTCTAGCGGCTAAAGTATTTGACCTAGGTGGGTCAAATAAACTGCGCCGGTTAGGTCAAATTTCAACAGTTGGGGGGTATGGGGCCGGGGGGGATCAAAACCATTTTGCGAGTTAGTTCACCTCAAGGGCTTTCAGGAAAGCCCTCAATCTCCCCTCTATCCCTACCAGGGGCGTGGCGATAACGTTTACAAAAAATGTAACAATTTGAGAAAAATTACATTTTTTCTTAACTTTAAAAACGCTCTAGCGGCTAAAGTATTTGACCTAGGTGGGTCAAATAAATTGCGCCGGTTAGGTAATTTCAAGAGCTTTCAGGAAATGTATAATTTGCCCCCAAGGCCCCACCCGGGGCGTGGCAATAGGCGAAAATGGGTTGTTATCATTTCTCCACAATTTCTCACTACACTTGGGGAGGTATGGGGCCGGGATGGGATCAAAACCATTTTGCGAGTTAGTTCACCCCAAGGGCTTTCAGGAAAGCCCTCAATCTCCCCTCTATCCCTACCAGGGGCGTGGCGATAACGTTTACAAAAAATGTAACAATTTGAGAAAAATTACATTTTTTCTTAACTTTAAAAACGCTCTAGCGGCTAAAGTATTTGACCTAGGTGGGTCAAATAAATTGCGCCGGTTAGGTAATTTCAAGAGCTTTCAGGAAATGTATAATTTGCCCCCCAAGGCCCCACCGGGGGCGTGGCAATAGGCGAAAATGGGGGTATGGGGCCGGGGGGGGATCAAAACCATTTTGCGAGTTAGTTCACCCCAAGGGCTTTCAGGAAAGCCCTCAATCTTCCCTCTATCCCCACCAGGGGCGTGGCGATAACGTTTACAAAAAATGTAACAATTTGAGAAAAATTACATTTTGTCTTAACTTTTAAAACGCTCTAGCGGCTAAATTATTTGACCTAGGTGGGTCAAGTAAATTGCGCCGGTTAGGTAATTTCAAGAGCTTTCAGGAAATGTATAATTTGCCCCCAAGGCCCCACCGGGGGCGTGGCAATAGGCGAAAATGGGTTGTTATCATTTCCCCAATTTTTCACTACAGTTGGGGGGGTATGGGGCCGGGGGGGATCAAAACCATTTTGCGAGTTAGTTCACCCCAAGGGCTTTCAGGAAAGCCCTCAATCTCCCCTCTATCCCTACCAGGGGCGTGGCGATAACGTTTACAAAAAATGTAACAATTTGAGAAAATTTACATTTTTTCTTAACTTTAAAAACGCTCTAGCGGCTAAAGTATTTGACCTAGGTGGGTCAAATAAATTGCGCCGGTTAGGTAATTTCAAGAGCTTTCAGGAAATGTATAATTTGCCCCCAAGGCCCCACCGGGGGCGTGGCAATAGGTGAAAAAGTGTTGCGACAATATAGGTAAATTTATATGTAATTTGCACAACGTTTACAAAAAATGTAACAATTTGAGAAAATTTACATTTTTTCTTAACCTTAAAAACGCTCTATTTGACCTAGGTGGGTCAAATAAATGTAACTGCCGGTGTGTGGTTAATTACATATATAAATCAGGAAATGTATAATTTGAACAGGTGAGTAGTTATCAAAAAACAAAAAAGTACAGTTTTATCATTTCCCCCTTTTTTTCACTACAATTGGAGGGGTATGGGGCCGGGGGGGATCAAAACCATTTTGCGAGTTAGTTCACCCCAAGGGCTTTCAGGAAAGCCCTCAATCTCCCCTCTATCCCTATCAGGGGCGTGGCGATAACGTTTACAAAAAATGTAACAATTTGAGAAAAATTACATTTTTTCTTAACTTTAAAAACGCTCTAGCGGCTAAAGTATTTGACCTAGGTGGGTCAAATAAATTGCGCCGGTTAGGTAATTTCAAGAGCTTTCAGGAAATGTATAATTTGCCCCCAAGGCCCCACCGGGGGCGTGGCAATAGGCGAAAATGGGTTTTTATCATTTCCCCAATTTTTTTCACTACAGTTGGGGGGTATGGGGCCGGGGGGGATCAAAACCATTTTGCGAGTTAGTTCACCCCAAGGGCTTTCAGGAAAGCCCTCAATCTCCCCTCTATCCCTACCAGGGGCGTGGCGATAACGTTTACAAAAAATGTAACAATTTGAGAAAAATTACATTTTTCTTAACATTTAAAACGCTCTAGCGGCTAAAGTATTTGACCTAGGTGGGTCAAATAAAATGCGCCGATTAGGCAATTTCAAGAGCTTTCAGGAAATGTATAATTTGCCCCCCAAGGCCCCACCGGGGGGCGTGGCAATAGGCGAAAATGGGTTGTTATCATTTCCCCAATTTTTTTCACTACAGTTGGGGGGTATGGGGCCGGGGGGGGATCAAAACCATTTTGCGAGTTAGTTCACCCCAAGGGCTTTCAGGAAAGCCCTCAATCTCCCCTCTATCCCTACCAGGGGCGTGGCGATAACGTTTACAAAAAATGTAACAATTTGAGAAAAATTACATTTTTTCTTAACTTTAAAAACGCTCTAGCGGCTAAAGTATTTGACCTAGGTGGGTCAAATAAATTGCGCCGGTTAGGTAATTTCAAGAGCTTTCAGGAAATGTATAATTTGCCCCCAAGGCCCCACCGGGGGCGTGGCAATAGGCGAAAATGGGTTGTTATCATTTCCCCACAATTTTCACTACAGTTGGGGGGTATGGGGCCGGGGGGGATTAAAACCATTTTGCGAGTTAGTTCACCCCAAGGGCTTTCAGGAAAGCCCTCAATCTCCCCTCTATCCCTACCAGGGGCGTGGCGATAACGTTTACAAAAAATGTAACAATTTGAGAAAAATTACATTTTTCTTAACCTTTAAAACGCTCTAGCGGCTAAAGTATTTGACCTAGGTGGGTCAAATAAATTGCGCCGATTAGGCAATTTCAAGAGCTTTCAGGAAATGTATAATTTGCCCCCCAAGGCCCCACCGGGGGCGTGGCAATAGGCGAAAATGGGTTGTTATCATTTCTTTACAATTTCTCACTACACTTGGGGAGGTATGGGGCCGGGGGGGATCAAAACCATTTTGCGAGTTAGTTCACCCCAAGGGCTTTCAGGAAAGCCCTCAATCTCCCCTCTATCCCTACCAGGGGCGTGGCGATAACGTTTACAAAAAATGTAACAATTTGAGAAAAATTACATTTTTTCTTAACTTTAAAAACGCTCTAGCGGCTAAAGTATTTGACCTAGGTGGGTCAAATAAATTGCGCCGGTTAGGTAATTTCAAGAGCTTTCAGGAAATGTATAATTTGCCCCCCAAGGCCCCACCGGGGGCGTGGCAATAGGCGAAAATGGGTTGTTATCATTTCCCCATATTTTTTAACTACAGTTGGGAGGGTATGGGGCCGGGGGGGATCAAAACCATTTTGCGAGTTAGTTCACCCCAAGGGCTTTCAGGAAAGCCCTCAATCTCCCCTCTATCCCTACCAGGGGCGTGGCGATAACGTTTACAAAAAATGTAACAATTTGAGAAAATTTACATTTTTTCTTAACCTTTAAAACGCTCTAGCGGCTAAAGTATTTGACCTAGGTGGGTCAAATAAATTTGCGCCGGTTAGGTAATTTCAAGAGCTTTCAGGAAATGTATAATTTGCCCCCAAGGCCCCACCGGGGGCGTGGCAATAGGTGAAAAAGGTTTGCGACAATATAGGTAAATTTATATGTAATTTGCACAAAAACGGGAATCAACTTTCAGGAAAGCCCTCAATCTCCCCTCTATCCCTACCAGGGGCGTGGCGATAACGTTTACAAAAAATGGTAACAATTTGAGAAAAATTACATTTTTTCTTAACTTTAAAAACGCTCTAGCGGCTAAAGTATTTGACCTACCGGGGGCCTGGCAATAGGCGAAAATGGGTTGTTATCATTTCCCCACTTTTTTTCACTACAGTTGGGGGGGTATGGGGCCGGGGGGGATCAAAACCATTTTGCGAGTTAGTTCACCCAAGGGCTTTCAGGAAAGCCCTCAATCTCCCCTCTATCCCTACCAGGGGCGTGGCGATAACGTTTACAAAAAATGTAACAATTTGAGAAAATTTACATTTTGTCTTAACCTTAAAAACGCTCTAGCGGCTAAAGTATTTGACCTAGGTGGGTCAAATAAATTGCGCCGGTTAGGTAATTTCAAGAGCTTTCAGGAAATGTATAATTTGCCCCCAAGGCCCCACCGGGGGCGTGGCAATAGGCGAAAATGGGTTGTTATCATTTCCCCAATTTTTTTCACTACAGTTGGGGGGTATGGGGCCGGGGGGGATCAAAACCATTTTGCGAGTTAGTTCACCCCAAGGGCTTTCAGGAAAGCCCTCAATCTCCCCTCTATCCCTACCAGGGGCGTGGCGATAACGTTTACAAAAAATGTAACAATTTGAGAAAAATTACATTTTTTCTTAACTTTAAAAACGCTCTAGCGGCTAAAGTATTTGACCTAGGTGGGTCAAATAAATTGCGCCGGTTAGGTAATTTCAAGAGCTTTCAGGAAATGTATAATTTGCCCCCCCCCACCGGGGGCCCAATAGGCGAAAACCGGGGGCGTGGCAATTTCCCCAAAAAGTTGTTGCGGGGGGGACAAAATATTGGAGTTAAATTTCAGGAAATATCTCCCTCTATAATTTTGGCGATAACGTTTACAAAAAATGTAACAATTTGAGAAAAATTACATTTTTTCTTAACCTTAAAAACGCTCTAGTGGCTAAAGTATTTGACCTAGGTGGGTCGGTCGGTTAGGTAATTTCAAGAGCTTTCAGGAAATGTATAATTTGCCCCCCAAGGCCCCACCGGGGGCGTGGCAATAGGCGAAAATGGGTTGTTATCATTTCCCCTTTTTTTCACTACAGTTGGGGGGTATGGGGCCGGGGGGGATCAAAACCATTTTGCGAGTTAGTTCACCCCAAGGGCTTTCAGGAAAGCCCTCAATCTCCCCTCTATCCCTACCAGGGGCGTGGCGATAACGTTTACAAAAAATGTAACAATTTGAGAAAATTTACATTTTGTCTTAACTTTTAAAACGCTCTAGCGGCTAAAGTATTTGACCTAGGTGGGTCAAATAAATTGCGCCGGTTAGGTAATTTCAAGAGCTTTCAGGAAATGTATAATTTGCCCCCAAGGCCCCACCGGGGGCGTGGCAATAGGCGAAAATGGGTTGTTATCATTTCCCCAATTTTTTCACTACAGTTGGGGGGTATGGGGCCGGGGGGGATCAAAACCATTTTGCGAGTTAGTTCACCCCAAGGGCTTTCAGGAAAGCCCTCAATCTCCCCTTCTATCCCTACCAGGGGCGTGGCGATAACGTTTACAAAAAATGTAACAATTTGAGAAAAATTACATTTTTTCTTAACTTTAAAAACGCTCTAGCGGCTAAAGTATTTGACCTAGGTGGGTCAAATAAATTGCGCCGGTTAGGTAATTTCAAGAGCTTTCAGGAAATGTATAATTTGCCCCCAAGGCCCCACCGTGGGCGTGGCAATAGGCGAAAATGGTTGTTGTCATTTCCCCAATTTTTTTCACTACAGTTGGGGGGTATGGGGCCGGGGGGATCAAAACCATTTTGCGAGTTAGTTCACCCCAAGGGCTTTCAGGAAAGCCCTCAATCTCCCCTCTATCCCTATCAGGGGCGTGGCGATAACGTTTACAAAAAATGTAACAATTTGAGAAAAATTACATTTTTTCTTAACCTTAAAAACGCTCTAGCGGCTAAAGTATTTGACCTAGGTGGGTCAAATAAATTGCGCCGGTTAGGTAATTTCAAGAGCTTTCAGGAAATGTATAATTTGCCCCCAAGGCCCCACCGGGGGCGTGGCAATAGGCGAAAATGGGTTGTTCACTACAGTGGGGGGGTATGGGGCCGGGGGGGATCAAAACCATTTTGCGAGTTAGTTCACCCCAAGGGCTTTCAGGAAAGCCCTCAATC
>NW_026090252.1:0-11829 GCF_024586455.1 Bactrocera neohumeralis
AAATAGGTGAAGTAAATGATTTGAAGAAACTCAATATCGAGGGTAAAGAAGGTTCATTAACTTAAATAAGTGAAGTAAATGATTTGAAGAAACTCAATATCGATTGCTAAATGTGTATATACAAGAATATCGACTTTGTACCCAAATATAAGATTGTGGAATTCTTCCAAATGCACTGCCGTTTTGGTTTTATATCCACTTCAGTAAGATGAAGAAGGTTAATTAACTTAAATAGGTGAAGTAAATGATTTAAAAAAACTCAATATCGATTGCTAAGTGTGTATATACAAGAATATCGACTTTGTACCCAAATATAAGATTGTGGAATTCTTCCAAATGCACTGCCGTTATAACTTTATATCCACTTCAGTAAGATGAAGAAGGTTAATTAACTTAAATAAGTGAAGTAAATGATTTAGAGAAACTCAATATCAATTGCTAAGTGTGTATATACAAGAATATCGACTTTGTACCCAAATATAAGATTGTGGAATTCTTCCAAATGCACTGCCGTTATAACTTTATATCCACTTCAGTAAGATGAAGAAGGTTAATTAACTTAAATAAGTGAAGTAAATGATTTAGAGAAACTCAATATCGATTGCTAAATGTGTATATACAAGAATATCGACTTTATACCTAAATATAAGATTGTGGAATTCTTCCAAATGCACTGCCGTTATAACTTTATATCCACTTCAGTAAGATGAAGAAGGTTAATTAACTTAAATAAGTGAAGTAAATGATTTAGAAGAAACTCAATATCGATTGCTAAATGTGTATATACAAGAATATCGACTTTATACCTAAATATAAGATTGTGGAATTCTTCCAAATGCACTGCCGTTATAACTTTATATCCACTTCAGTAAGATGAAGAAGGTTAATTAACTTAAATAAGTGAAGTAAATGATTTGAAGAAACTCAATATCGATTGCTTAAAGTGTATATACAAGAATATCGACTTTGTACCCAAATATAAGATTGTGGAATTCTTCCAAATGCACTGCCGTTATAACTTTATATCCACTTCAGTAAGATGAAGAAGGTTAATTAACTTAAATAAGTGAAGTAAATGATTACGAGAAACTCAATATCAATTGCTAAGTGTGTATATACAAGAATATCGACTTTGTACCCAAATATAAGATTGTGGAATTCTTCCAAATGCACTGCCGTTATAACTTTATATCCACTTCAGTAAGATGAAGAAGGTTAATTAACTTAAATAAGTGAAGTAAATGATTTAGAGAAACTCAATATCGATTGCTAAGTGTGTATATACAAGAATATCGACTTTATACCCAAATATAAGATTGTGGAATTCTTCCAAATGCACTGCCGTTATAACTTTATATCCACTTCAGTAAGATGAAGAAGGTTAATTAACTTAAATAAGTGAAGTAAATGATTTGAAGAAACTCAATATCGATTGCTAAGTGTGTATATACAAGAATATCGACTTTATACCTAAATATAAGAAGGTGGAATTCTTCCAAATGCACTGCCGTTATGGCTTTATATCCACTTCAGTAAGATGAAGAAAGGTTAATTAACTTAAATAAGTGAAGTAAATGATTTGAAGAAACTCAATATCAATTGCTAAGTGTGTATATACAAGAATATCGACTTTATACCTAAATATAAGATTGTGGAATTCTTCCAAATGCACTGCCGTTATAACTTTATATCCACTTCAGTAAGATGAAGAAGGTTAATTAACTTAAATAAGTGAAGTAAATGATTAAGAGAAACTCAATATCAATTGCTAAGTGTGTATATACAAGAATATCGACTTTGTACCCAAATATAAGATTGTGGAATTCTTCCAAATGCACTGCCGTTATAACTTTATATCCACTTCAGTAAGATGAAGAAGGTTAATTAACTTAAATAAGTGAAGTAAATGATTTAGAAGAAACTCAATATCGATTGCTAAGTGTGTATATACAAGAATATCGACTTTATACCTAAATATAAGAACGTGGAATTCTTCCAAATGCACTGCCGTTATGGTTTTATATCCACTTCAGTAAGATGAAGAAGGTTAATTAACTTAAATAAGTGAAGTAAATGATTTGAAGAAACTCAATATCGATTGCTTAAAGTGTATATACAAGAATATCGACTTTGTACCCAAATATAAGATTGTGGAATTCTTCCAAATGCACTGCCGTTATAACTTTATATCCACTTCAGTAAGATGAAGAAGGTTAATTAACTTAAATAAGTGAAGTAAATGATTTAGAAGAAACTCAATATCGATTGCTAAGTGTGTATATACAAGAATATCGACTTTATACCTAAATATAAGATTGTGGAATTCTTCCAAATGCACTGCCGTTATGGCTTTATATCCACTTCAGTAAGATGAAGAAGGTTAATTAACTTAAATAAGTGAAGTAAATGATTTGAAGAAACTCAATATCGATTGCTAAATGTGTATATACAAGAATATCGACTTTATACCTAAATATAAGATTGTGGAATTCTTCCAAATGCACTGCCGTTATGGTTTTATATCCACTTCAGTAAGCTAAAGAAGGTTAATTAACTTAAATAAGTGAAGTAAATGATTTGAAGAAACTCAATATCGATTGCTAAATGTGTATATACAAGAATATCGACTTTGTACCTAAATATAAGATTGGCGAATTCTTCCAAATGCACTGCCGTTATGGCTTTATATCCACTTCAGTAAGATGAAGAAGGTTAATTAACTTAAATAAGTGAAGTAAATGATTTGAAGAAACTCAATATCGATTGCTTAAAGTGTATATACAAGAATATCGACTTTGTACCTAAATATAAGATTGTGGAATTCTTCCAAATGCACTGCCGTTATGGCTTTATATCCGCTTCAGTAAGCTAAAGAAGGTTCATTAACTTAAATAAGTGAAGTAAATGATTTGAAGAAACTCAATATCGATTGCTAAATGTGTATATACAAGAATATCGACTTTGTACCCAAATATAAGATTGTGGAATTCTTCCAAATGCACTGCCGTTATAACTTTATATCCACTTCAGTAAGATGAAGAAGGTTAATTAACTTAAATAAGTGAAGTAAATGATTAAGAGAAACTCAATATCGATTGCTAAGTGTGTATATACAAGAATATCGACTTTGTACCTAAATATAAGATTGTGGAATTCTTCTAAATGCACTGCCGTTATAACTTTATATCCACTTCAGTAAGATGAAGAAGGTTAATTAACTTAAATAAGTGAAGTAAATGATTCAGAGAAACTCAATATCGATTGCTTAAAGTGTATATACAAGAATATCGACTTTGTACCCAAATATAAGATTGTGGAATTCTTCCAAATGCACTGCCGTTTTGGTTTTATATCCACTTCAGTAAGATGAAGAAGGTTAATTAACTTAAATAGGTGAAGTAAATGATTTGAAGAAACTCAATATCGATTGCTTAAAGTGTATATACAAGAATATCGACTTTGTACCTAAATATAAGATTGTGGAATTCTTCCAAATGCACTGCCGTTATAACTTTATATCCACTTCAGTAAGATGAAGAAGGTTAATTAACTTAAATAAGTGAAGTAAATGATTTACAGAAACTCAATATCAATTGCTAAGTGTGTATATACAAGAATATCGACTTTATACCTAAATATAAGATTGTGGAATTCTTCCAAATGCACTGCCGTTATAACTTTATATCCACTTCAGTAAGATGAAGAAGGTTAATTAACTTAAATAAGTGAAGTAAATGATTTAGAGAAACTCAATATCGATTGCTAAATGTGTATATACAAGAATATCGACTTTATACCTAAATATAAGATTGTGGAATTCTTCCAAATGCACTGCCGTTATGGCTTTATATCCACTTCAGTAAGATGAAGAAGGTTAATTAACTTAAATAAGTGAAGTAAATGATTTGAAGAAACTCAATATCGATTGCTAAGTGTGTATATGCAAGAATATCGACTTTATACCTAAATATAAGATTGTGGAATTCTTCCAAATGCACTGCCGTTATAACTTTATATCCACTTCAGTAAGATGAAGAAGGTTAATTAACTTAAATAAGTGAAGTAAATGATTTAGAGAAACTCAATATCAATTGCTAAGTGTGTATATACAAGAATATCGACTTTATACCTAAATATAAGATTGTGGAATTCTTCCAAATGCACTGCCGTTATAACTTTATATCCACTTCAGTAAGATGAAGAAGGTTAATTAACTTAAATAAGTGAAGTAAATGATTTAAGAAACTCAATATCGATTGCTTAAAGTGTATATACAAGAATATCGACTTTATACCTAAATATAAGAAGGTGAAATTCTTCCAAATGCACTGCCGTTATGGCTTTATATCCACTTCAGTAAGATGAAGAAGGTTAATTAACTTAAATAAGTGAAGTAAATGATTTAGAGAAACTCAATATCAATTGCTAAGTGTGTATATACAAGAATATTGACTGAGTACCCAAATATAAGATTGTGGAATTCTTCCAAATGCACTGCCGTTATGGCTTTATATCCACTTCAGTAAGATGAAGAAGGTTAATTAACTTAAATAAGTGAAGTAAATGATTTGAAGAAACTCAATATCGATTGCTAAGTGTGTATATGCAAGAATATCGACTTTATACTTAAATATAAGATTGTGGAATTCTTCCAAATGCACTGCCGTTATAACTTTATATCCACTTCAGTAAGATGAAGAAGGTTAATTAACTTAAATAAGTGAAGTAAATGATTTGAAGAAACTCAATATCGATTGCTAAAATTGTATATACAAGAATATCGACTTTATACCCAAATATAAGATTGTGGAATTCTTCCAAATGCACTGCCGTTATAACTTTATATCCACTTCAGTAAGATGAAGAAGGTTAATTAACTTAAATAAGTGAAGTAAATGATTTAGAGAAACTCAATATCAATTGCTAAATGTGTATATACAAGAATATCGACTTTATACCTAAATATAAGATTGTGGAATTCTTCCAAATGCACTGCCGTTATGGCTTTATATCCACTTCAGTAAGATGAAGAAGGTTAATTATCTTAAATAAGTGAAGTAAAATGATTTTAAGAAACTCAATATCGATTGCTAAATGTGTATATACAAGAATATCGACTTTGTACCCAAATATAAGATTGTGAAATTCTTCCAAATGCACTGCCGTTATGGCTTTATATCCACTTCAGTAAGATGAAGAAGGTTAATTAACTTAAATAAGTGAAGTAAATGATTTGAAGAAACTCAATATCGATTGCTAAGTGTGTATATACAAGAATATCGACTTTGTACCCAAATATAAGATTGTGGAATTCTTCAAATGCACTGCCGTTATAACTTTATATCCACTTCAGTAAGATGAAGAAGGTTAATTAACTTAAATAAGTGAAGTAAAAGATTTAGAGAAACTCAATATCAATTTCTAAGTGTGTACATACAAGAATATCGACTTTGTACCCAAATATAAGATTGTGGAATTCTTCCAAATGCACTGCCGTTATAACTTTATATCCACTTCAGTAAGATGAAGAAGGTTAATTAACTTAAATAAGTGAAGTAAATGATTTGAAGAAACTCAATATCGATTGCTTAAAGTGTATATACAAGAATATCGACTTTATACCTAAATATAAGATTGTTGAATTCTTCCAAATGCACTGCCGTTATAACTTTATGTCCACTTCAGTAAGATGAAGAAGGTTAATTAACTTAAATAAGTGAAGTAAATGATTTAGAGAAACTCAATATCAATTGCTAAGTGTGTATATACAAGAATATCGACTTTGTACCTAAATATAAGATTGTGGAATTCTTCCAAATGCACTGCCGTTATAACTTTATATCCACTTCAGTAAGATGAAGAAGGTTAATTAACTTAAATAAGTGAAGTAAATGATTTAGAGAAACTCAATATCGATTGCTAAGTGTGTATATACAAGAATATCGACTTTATACCTAAATATAAGAAGGTGAATTCTTCCAAATGCACTGCCGTTATGGCTTTATATCCACTTCAGTAAGATAAAGAAGGTTAATTAACTTAAATAAGTGAAGAAAATGATTTGAAGAAACTCAATATCGATTGCTAAATGTATATATACAAGAATATCGACTTTGTACCTAAATATAAGATTGTGGAATTCTTCCAAATGCACTGCCGTTATAACTTTATATCCACTTCAGTAAGATGAAGAAGGTTAATTAACTTAAATAAGTGAAGTAAATGATTTGAAGAAACTCAATATCAATTGCTAAGTGTGTATATACAAGAATATCGACTTTGTACACAAATATAAGATTGTGGAATTCTTCCAAATGCACTGCCGTTATAAATTTATATCCACTTCAGTAAGATGAAGAAGGTTAATTAACTTAAATAAGTGAAGTAAATGATTTGAAGAAACTCAATATCGATTGTTTAAAGTGTATATACAAGAATATCGACTTTTTACCTAAATATAAGAAGGTGAAATTCTTCCAAATGCACTGCCGTTTTGGTTTTATATCCACTTCAGTAAGATGAAGAAGGTTAATTAACTTAAATAATGAAGTAATGATTGGAAGAAACTCAATATTGATTGCTAAATGTGTATATACAAGAATATCGACTTTATACCTAAATATAAGAAGGTGGAATTCTTCCAAATGCACTGCCGTTATGGCTTTATATCCACTTCAGTAAGAGAAAGAAGGTTAATTAACTTAAATAAGTGAAGAAAATGATTTGAAGAAACTCAATATCGATTGCTTAAAGTGTATATACAAGAATATCGACTTTATACCTAAATATAAGGAAGTGGAGTTCTTCCAAATGCACTGCCGTTATGGCTTTATATCCACTTCAGTAAGATGAAGAAGGTTAATTAACTTAAATAAGTGAAGTAAATGATTTGAAGAAACTTAATAACGATTGCTAAATGTGTATATACAAGAATATCGACTTTATACCCAAATATAAGATTGTGGAATTCTTCCAAATGCACTGCCGTTTTGGTTTTTTATCCACTTCAGTAAGATGAAGAAGGTTAATTAACTTAAATAAGTGAAGTAAATGATTTAAGAAACTCAATATCGATTGCTTTAGTGTGTATATACAAAGAATATCGACTTTTATACCTAAATATAAGATGATATTCTTCCAAATCGTAAACTGCCGTTTATATCCACTTCAGTTGAAAAGGTTAATTAACTCAAATAATTTGACATTTGAAAGAAACTCAATTGCTAATTGTGTACATATATACAAGAATATCGACTTTATACCTAAATATAAAGATTGTAATTTCTTCCAAATGCACTGCAGTTATGGACTTAATCCACTTCAGAAGAAAATGATTAAAGAAACTTAAATAAGTGAAGTAAATGATTTAGAAGAAACTCAATATCGAATTTTAAATGTGTATATACAAGAATATCGACTTTGTACCAAATATAAGAAGGTTGAATTCTTCCAAATGCACTGCCGTTATGGCTTTATATCCACTTCAGTAAGATGAAAGAAGGTTAATTAACTTAAATAAGTGAAGAACTAAATGATTTGAAGAAACTCAATATCGATTGCTTAAAGTGTATATACAAGAATATCGACTTTTTACCCAAATACAAGATTGTGGAATTCTTCCAAATGCACTTCCGTTATGGCTTTATATCCACTTCAGTAAGATGAAGAATGGTTATTAACTTAAATAAGTGAAGCAAATGATTTGAAGAAACTCAATATCGATTGCTAAATGTGTATATACAAGAATATCGATTTTATACCTAAATAAAGGGAGGAGGAATTCTTCCAAATGCACTGCCGTTATGGATTTATATCCACTTCAGTAAGATAAAGAAGGTTAATTAACTTAAATAAGTGAAGGATATTATTTGAAGAAACACAATATCGTTTGCTAAATGTTGATATACAAGAATATCGACTTTATACCTAAATATAAGATTGTGGAATTCTTCCAAATGCACTGCCGTTATAACTTTATATCCACTTCAGTAAGATGAAGAAGGTTAATTAACTTAAATAAGTGAAGTAAATGATTTGAAGAAACTCAATATCGATTGCTAAATGTGTGTATACAAGAATATCGACTTTATACCTAAATATAAGAAGGTTGAATTCTTCCAAATGCACTGCCGTTATGGCTTTATATCCACTTCAGTAAGATGAAGAAGGTTAATTAACTTAAATAAGTGAAGTAAATGATTTGAAGAAACTCAATATCGATTGCTCAAAGTGTATATACAAGAATATCGACTTTATACCTAAATATAAGAAGGTGAATTCTTCCAAATGCACTGCCGTTATGGTTTTATATCCACTTCAGTAAGATGAAGAAGGTTAATTAACTTAAATAAGTGAAGTAAATGATTTGAAGAAACTCAATATCGATTGCTAAATGTGTATATACAAGAATATCGACTATATACCTAAATCTAAAATTGTGGAATTCTTCCAAATGCACTGCCGTTATGGCTTTATATCCACTTCAGTAAGATGAAGAAGGTTAATTAACTTAAATAAGTAAAGTAAATGATTTGAAGAAACTCAATATCGATTGCTTAAAGTGTATATACAAGAATATCGACTTTATACCTAAATATAAGAAGGTGAATTCTTCCAAATGCACTGCCGTTATAACTTTATATCCACTTCAGTAAGATGAAGAAGGTTAATTAACTTAAATAAGTGAAGTAAATGATTTGAAGAAACTCAATATCGATTGCTAAATGTGTATATACAAGAATATCGACTTTGTACCAAAATATAAGATTGTGGAATTCTTCCAAATGCACTGCCGTTATAACTTTATATCCACTTCAGTAAGATGAAGAAGGTTAATTAACTTAAATAAATGAAGTAAATGATTTGAAGAAACTCAATATCGATTGCTAAATGTGTGTATACAAGAATATCGACTTTGTACCCAAATATAAGATTGTGGAATTCTTCCAAATGCACTGCCGTTTTGGTTTTATATCCACTTCAGTAAGATGAAGAAGGTTAATTAACTTAAATAAGTGAAGTAAATGATTTAAAGAAACTCAATATCGATTGCCTAAAGTGTATATACAAGAATATCGACTTTATACCTAAATATAAGATTGTGGAATTCTTCCAAATGCACTGCCGTTATGGCTTTATATCCACTTCAGTAAGATGAAGAAGGTTAATTAACTTAAATAAGTGAAGGAAATGATTTGAAGAAACTCAATATCGATTGCTAAATGTGTATATACAAGAGTATCGACTTTATACCCAAATATAAGAAGGAGGAGTTCTTCCAAATGCACTGCCGTTATGGCTTTGTATCCACCTCAGTAAGATGAAAAAGATCAGTTAACTTAAATAAGTGAAGTAAATGATTTGAAGAAACTCAATATCGATTGCTAAATGTGTATATACAAGAATATCGACTTTATACCTAAATATAAGAAGGTGGAATTCTTCCGAATGCACTGCCGTTATGGTTTTATATCCACTTCAGTAAGATGAAGAAGGTTAATTAACTTAAATAAGTGAAGTAAATGATTTAGAGAAACTCAATATCAATTGCTAAGTGTGTATATACAAGAATATCGACTTTATACCTAAATATAAGATTGTGGAGTTCTTCCAAATGCACTGCCGTTATGGCTTTATATCCACTTCAGTAAGATGAAGAAGGTTAATTAACTTAAATAAGTGAAGTAAATGATTTAGAGAAACTCAATATCAATTGCTAAGTGTGTATATACAAGAATATCGACTTTATACCTAAATATAAGATTGTGGAATTCTTCCAAATGCACCGCCGTTATGGCTTTATATCCGCTTCAGTAAGCTAAAGAAGGTTCATTAACTTAAATAAGTGAAGTAAATGATTTGAAGAAACTCAATATCGATTGCTAAATGTGTATATACAAGAATATCGACTTTGTACCCAAATATAAGATTGTGGAATTCTTCCAAATGCACTGCCGTTATAACTTTATATCCACTTCAGTAAGATGAAGAAGGTTAATTAACTTAAATAAGTGAAGTAAATGATTTGGAGAAACTCAATATCGATTGCTAAGTGTATATACAAGAATATCGACTTTATACCTAAATATAAGATTGTGGAATTCTTCCAAATGCACTGCCGTTATAGCTTTATATCCGCTTCAGTAAGCTAAAGAAGGTTCATTAACTTAAATAAGTGAAGTAAATGATTTGAAGAAACTCAATATCGATTGCTAAATGTGTATATACAAGAATATCGACTTTGTACCCAAATATAAGATTGTGGAATTCTTCCAAATGCACTGCCGTTATAACTTTATATCCACTTCAGTAAGATGAAGAAGGTTAATTAACTTAAATAAGTGAAGTAAATGATTTAGAGAAACTCAATATCAATTGCTAAGTGTGTATATACAAGAATATCGACTTTATACCCAAATATAAGATTGTGGAATTCTTCCAAATGCACTGCCGTTATAACTTTATATCCACTTCAGTAAGATGAAGAAGGTTAATTAACTTAAATAAGTGAAGTAAATGATTTGAAGAAACTCAATATCAATTGCTAAGTGTGTATATACAAGAATATCGACTTTATACCTAAATATAAGATTGTGGAATTCTTCCAAATGCACTGCCGTTATAACTTTATATCCACTTCAGTAAGATGAAGAAGGTTCATTAACTTAAATAAGTGAAGTAAATGATTTGAAGAAACTCAATATCAATTGCTAAGTGTGTATATACAAGAATATCGACTTTGTACCCAAATATAAGATTGTGGAATTCTTCCAAATGCACTGCCGTTATAACTTTATATCCACTTCAGTAAGATGAAGAAGGTTAATTAACTTAAATAAGTGAAGTAAATGATTTAGAAAAACTCAATATCGATTGCTTAAAGTGTATATACAAGAATATCGACTTTATACCTAAATATAAGATTGTGGAATTCTTCAAAATGCACTGCCGTTATAACTTTATATCCACTTCAGTAAGATGAAGAAGGTTAATTAACTTAAATAAGTGAAGTAAATGATTTAGAGAAACTCAATATCAATTGCTAAGTGTGTATATACAAGAATATCGACTTTATACCTAAATATAAGAATGTGGAATTCTTCCAAATGCACTGCCGTTATGGCTTTATATCCACTTCAGTAAGATGAAGAAGGTTAATTAACTTAAATAAGTGAAGTAAATGATTTGAAGAAACTCAATATCGATTGCTAAATGTGTATATACAAGAATATCGACTTTATACCTAAATATAAGATTGTGGAATTCTTCCAAATGCACTGCCGTTATGGCTTTATATCCACTTCAGTAAAATGCAGAAGGTTAATTAACTTAAATAAGTGAAGTAAATGATTTAGAGAAACTCAATATCAATTGCTAAGTATGTATATACAAGAATATCGACTTTGTACCCAAATATAAGATTGTGGAATTCTTCCAAATGCACTGCCGTTATGGTTTTATATCCACTTCAGTAAGATGAAGAATATTAATTAACTTAAATAAGTGAAGTAAATGATTTAGAGAAACTCAATATCAATTGCTAAGTGTGTATATACAAGAATATCGACTTTGTACCCAAATATAAGATAGTGGAATTCTTCCAAATGCACTGCCGTTATAACTTTATATCCACTTCAGTAAGATGAAGAAGGTTAACTAACTTAAATAAGTGAAGTAAATGATTTAGAGAAACTCAATATCAATTGCTAAGTGTGTATATACAAGAATATCGACTTTATACCTAAATATAAGATTGTGGAATTCTTCCAAATGCACTGCCGTTATGGCTTTATATCCGCTTCAGTAAGCTAAAGAAGGTTCATTAACTTA